>NC_092205.1:89406504-89453739 GCF_043381705.1 Parasteatoda tepidariorum | reverse complement strand
AAGGGACAAATTATAGATGTAAATTATGCAAAAAAAGTTAACGGAGAAAAACTACTTTTTTTGTGTAAATTAACTAAAACTCACTGTAATAGCTATAATATCATGCTTAAAATATAAAAAGAACTTCCGATGTATTCTTAATATAATAAATGCTAAATTTTTACCAATACAAACGATTTTTACATAAAAATATTGTTCGTTATGCATCATATCAATATGTCATATGTAACCTTGAAACAAAGAAAAAAGATTATTTTTGTGTGCATAAAAATTACACTAAAAACATTATTCTCTATAATTTTAATAAAACAAATAATATATTTGATACCAGATAAATAAAAAAATTATTGACATTGACATAGGAAAAGCATATTGCAGAATTTCGATAACATGCTAGAAAATTTCATACATTTGAATTCAAAGTGCCCACAATTGTACGGTTAAACAAAAGTACGGTTAAAGTTAATTTGGCGTTGCCAAACAGTGTCACATTATACTAATTAAAAAATATTTTATAGAAATATTGATTTGAACATAAAAAAAAATCAAAATAAGCTTGATAACTACAATGTAAACAAACAGACAGCTTATGGAACGTCAAAAGTGCCACGCCCACTTTTCAGAAAAATAGCTATAAAATCATAAAAAATCATCGTATCGAAAAAATTTGAACAACACATGATTCAGGCTGACTATCTTTAGATTTTTAACAAAAAAATTTTTTTTTGAAAATTTTATGATTTCAAGGTCCCGTGTCCCCTTAATCCGAGAGAAGCTTTGAGGTTTAAACTTGTTAATCCACGCCCTATTTCAATCATGCTATAGCTACAAATGTTCACATTAAGAAAAAATCCTGATGTTTTTTAAACAATTTAATTGTACTCGAAACTCAAATCAATTATTTACTTTTAATCTGACAATTTAATCGTTTTTTCAACTTTTTAGCTAGTGCTACTGAATTCCACGTTTTTTTTTAAAAATTCCGGTTATTTCTCAGTTAATATTATTCTTATAGATCGTAACATCAGTGCGCAAATAGTTGAATGAACACGAAAAAGTAGGGGAAATTAGAAATTCAAATGCATATTAAAATTATTCTTCATTAAATCTATTCAAATTCCCTTTCAACAAAGACTTTGTCGAAAATACTTTTCCAAAAAAGTATTTGGCTGAATATCTGACCAAATATTCAGCCATCCGAATATTTGGGAGAAAGGGTTGAATACCGAATAGTCGCCGAATATTCGTTATGTCCCTATTACAAACACTCACGCACATATATATATATAATCATCAAAAGTATGACTTTTTTTTTTTCTTCGAAAAATGAAGTAAGATACAGACATAAAAGTTAAAACTAAAATATTTGCTACAGAAATTCTTTTGACTTGCATAATAATTCTAAGCCCAACTAAAAATGTTAACAATTGGAATTATTGAAGCAAATGAGTTATGAAAAAGTATTTTCAAGAATCTAAAAGTATTTTAGTAATTATGCTTAAGCATTTAATACACTTTTTATATTTGATATTTTTTTTTTTACTTTGATATAGTTTGCTGATACAAATTCTTTACCTGAACCCATTTTATAACTGAAACACATAACAAAGATGCATTGTAGAAATTATATGAATAGGTTTGCAGTTCGCAAGAAGAAAATAGTTTGAACCATAATTCATTCTTTTTAAATTATGGTTCATTATTCAATACATAGTGTAAATTTTCGCTTTTTTCTCTTTTCCTTTATTGCAATTTTTTTTTTAAACTTTCATGTTACTTTTCTTAAAATTTTTGTTAATTTTTTTTTTTGACCAACCTTGATTTTAATTTTAATGATAAAATGGGCAAAAATTAACCTAATAATCATTTATGAACTAAAAGCAGTTGTAAATGTCATTTGTAACAATAAAAAAAAAGAGAATATTTTGACAGTTGATGCTGATGAAATCAAGAGACTGGGGAAAAGGTTCAGGAAGTTGGACTTGGATAACTCTGGCTCGCTCAGTGTGGAGGAATTCATGTCACTACCTGAATTGCAACAGAATCCACTCGTCCAGAGAGTCATTGAAATCTTTGATACAGATGGAAATGGGGAAGTGGATTTCAAAGGTATTTTGTTACTGCAAAATTTACTATTTAAGTAGTTTGTCAATGATCTGGTTGTAATATATAGGTGAATGCTGATTATCCAAAACATTCATAGACAGGGTGCGTAGCGTTTTTAAAAGGTGCTTATTTTTGATTTACATTTTTTAAAAGCCCTTAAAGGGGTTTGTTTTATTCGGGGTTTGTAAAAAGTTCTTAATATTCTATCTAAGAAGAGATTTTTTGTTTGCCGTGTCGATTGTTGTTCTAAATTACAAAGAAGTGCATAATTTTCTCTGCAATATTTATCAGAAACTAGTTATTTCATCATGATTATGCAAAGTTTTTGAAAATAATTTTATTGATTTTATTTTTATAAATTAAGAACTTTAAACGACAGGAATTTTTTTATTTTTTATTACTGCACAAATCCTAATTATGATATTTTTTTTGGAAAGGGATTGAAAAGTACTTAAGAGTGCTGAAAAAGTACTTAACTGAGTGCTTAAAAAGTATTTAAAAGGTGCTTATTTTTTGTTGAAAAATCTGGCTACGCACCCTGATAGAGTAGACCCATACGATTAACAGAAAAATCCAAATAATTATATCGCTGAAATCAGGGTTTCAGGATGCCGAACAAATACAAGAAATATTACTTTTCTCAGTTTTTAAACTCATTGAGAAAAAAAGCTGATTTCTTTCACATCACAAAAGAAGAAAAAGTAGCAATTGTAGCTAGCTGCTGCCCAACTATAGAAGCTCTTCATTTCTTCTTTTTCTTCTCTGCTCTTCTTTCTCTCTTCCTGAAACTCCTACCTATGTAGTATCTTAGATGCCTTAAATTTCTCGATTTAACTTTGATTGAAATGGCAACATTCAATCTGTTCTGACGTAGCAGTGTTGTAGTTTACTGCAGCTGTTTTGTTGCCTGAGGGTGAGTTTTCAATTGTTTCTAAAAGAGCGTATTTAATACAGATTTGAAGAATGTGTCATTATGTTCTTCACCGGATAGATGACAGTAGCCTAGACAATCCATTTGTTGCATAATGTTAATTCCGCTAAAAAGTTATAATGCAATATGGGAAAACAAGCTCTCACCAGCTGCGCGAACAGAGAGAGGCACAATCAAAGATGTGCCACTTAAGTAAAGAAAAAAACGTCTACATGGAATTTTGTATCGAAAAAATAATGAGGGGAAATAATAGAAGAACTCTAATATCCTTAAATTTAATGTCCAAAATACAAAGTAAATTTAGAACTTTTAAAGCTTCACTTTCTTCCTTTAATGCCTTCAGTAATATAGGAAAAATATATTATATTGTGAAAAAATGTAATTTAGGGCGTATGAAAATGTCTTGCCTTATTTGTTATGGTTTTGCTCCTCTTTTTTAAAGCATTCTTTAAAAGTCATTAAATAACAAAAACTTTGTAGTATATTTTGATGAAATCCTAAATCATATTTCACAAAAATGCCAAATTGGTATTGGTGAGGTATTGCTATGATTCCACCAATAGTCTCTTCAAGATATTGTAATTCAACATTTTTAAGGCATATTACTGCGTAAAGAACTCTTTAAGAAGTTTGAAGTTATATCTAAGTTTGACTTACAGTTACTTTTGCAATTTAGAATGGCTCGACCAAATTTAAATTCAAAATTTCTGAAACATGTAAGAAATTTTTTTTATATAATACAATAAATAATGTAATTTGTAAATATGATTTTAATTTTTAATTAATGGTCATTGGTCAATGGTCATCACGTCACTTTTGTCCAATGACTTGTTACGTGCTGATATACCTATGCACTTCCCTACAATAACGGAAAAGACACTCTAAGTTTTTGACATTTTTTAAAATTTCTCAAGCAACACTTAAAAAATTATTTTATAACTTTAGATGTTTAGTTCATGCGATTTTTAATACTAAGCAATAAGATTTAAAGCTTTCAGAGCTTTGGGAGAGAGACAATTAAATTACAAAAGAAAACAAAAAAAATTTTAACACCCTATGCTAGAAAATCAAGCAATAAGCTTGCAACTAATATTGATTACCTTAGTTGTTATTTTTTATAGCTGCATAAAATTTCGTAAACTTAGAGTAAATATTTATAGAGATGGGGACTTTTTTATTAAAACAAAAAAATTTTTTCACTTGCATGCTTTTACTATGACTTTATAAATATTCAATGGAATAAAACAATATTTTTGGATCAATATGAAATTAATTAAAAAATTATTTATTTAAAATTTAAAAAAAAATCGTTAAAAAGCTGCGCAAGATATAAGTATTTAAGGTATTTCTTTTGAACGGTATTTGACAACTAATGAAAAAAGTTTTAAACATCTTAAAAATTTAAAAAGTTTCAAGCAATTTTCTAAGTAGTTTTTGTACTTTTTGAAAGAAAGTTCAAAACGATCAGGGTTTTTTTACAAATTTCATTTTGTACTATTAAACAAGATGGATCAAAAATGCACCGGCATTGTAGGGGATCATCCCCCATAAAAGTAGGGTCTTTCCTTATACCATCACATTTTGGTTTCCGGATGGTTATTGTAAGTTATTAAATTTTGTCTTATACGAAATAAAATTTGTAGAATAATCTCGATTTTTTTTTTTAGCTTTATTTTAATAAGTACAAAAACTGCTTAGAAAATTGCTTGAAACTTTTTAAAATTTTAAGATATTACTACTAGATACTTTTAAGATACTTTTTTCAATAGTTGTCGAATAAGATTCACTGCAAAGTTACGAAGAAACTTTTCTAAATTTTTTCATGCTCAGTATAAAATAACTACCTTAAATATTTATATCTTGTACAATTTTCAATAATTTTTTTTTTTGAATTTGAAATAAATAATTTTTAAATTAGTTTTAAATTGCTCCAAAATTTTTTTTTTTTAATTTCATTGAATATTTATAAAGTTATAGCAAAAAAGAAAAAAAAAACGTAAGTCAAGATTTTTAAAATTTTTTTTTTATAAATATGTCCATATCTTCATTAATATTTAACTTCGGTGTACGAAATTTTATGCAGTTATTAAAAATAACAACTAAATTAATCAATACAAGATACAAGCTTATTGCTTGATTTTCTGGAATAGTGTTTATTCTTTCGTAATTTATTGTCCGTCTCCCAAACTTCTGAAAGCTTTAAATCTTATTGCTAAATATGAAAAATTACATGAACTAAACATCTCTAATTTTATAAATTAATCCTTTAAGTATTTTCTTGAGAAATTTAAAAAAATGTCAAAAACTCTAAGTGTATATTTCTTTATTGCAGGGTAGTGTATATATACATGTATATTATATTATAATTAAATTATTAATATATTTGTTATATAATATGGAAATAATATGTATTCTAATCAGTTGTAACTAATAAACCATTATATCTGTAAATAAATAAACATAGGTTAATAGTATTTACCAGGTTTTTCCCTTGGTTTTTGCCTGCAAAAACCTAGTTTTTACCGTGCCTGGTCTTGGTAAAAACTAGTGTTAGTCCTGGTAAAAGTCTAACCAGGAAAATATCCAATGTATGGTGTATTGTTTGAGCAGAATTAGTTCCAATTTGATACTTTTAAACAAGGCTGAATGTTCCAAGTTCCGATTCTCAGTTCCATGTAAGATTTGCCAGGTCGTCTTCTAAATTTCGGTCCGGATTCATTGACTTGAGACTTCGCAACAAGATTTTTTTATAGGGTAGAGTTGTTAGCCCAACCCCCAACCTGGAGGACCAGGGTGTTCCTCTTTGTCTGGTGTCTCCCCTCCGNGACAACTGCCAGGCAGAGGCAGGCCTGGAGGAAGTTGATTGAGAAGGCCAGGGCCCACCCGGGGCTGTCGTGCCATTGAGGAAGGAAGGAAACAAGGCTGAGCTTGTCCAGTAACTTATTGCTGCAGAGCATGTTAAAATTGGATTTTTTTATTACTTTTCTTTCTTTTATATTTTTATTAATATTTAAGACACTTCAGCGATCATGTCAAAAGACTTTGGGTTTTTTGACCATATTGGTGTGATATATTATTAATTTCTTAAGTATATCTTATTTATTAGTTTTTTAAGTTTATTCTTTCTTAAGTTTTTTTTTTATTTCACTTTTAACAATCAATTACTTCCAGGAGTATTTTGAAGTTTTGCAAGACAATTGTTTATTTCGCAATTTTATTCTGCATGAACAATGCAACTTCCTTTTGAATAAAATATACTACTATTATGTATGCAAGATTGCATCATAGAAATTTATTTTGTTTATCCATTGATTCACTCATCTTCAACTACCTAATTTAAAAAAATACATGAAAATAATTTTAGGGGAAAGAAACTTCTATTAGCTATCTTTCTTATGCAATAAAACATCGTAGCTAACCAGCAAAATTCGAAATAAAAGCACATATAATATCGTGATATCATATTCTTTGCGCGTGAGCTTTGCATAAAGATATTGTTGGCGGTGTACCAACTATAAAATTATAAGACTTAATAACTATTTTGGTATTAATTTTTCATTTTTGTTGTCTGTATATTGAATACTTTTTGTTCCTTTTTTTAATTAGAATTCATTGAAGGTGTATCACAATTCAGTGTTAAAGGTGATAAAGAATCAAAATTAAGATGTAAGTGTATATTTTATATATTGTTTTCATTGTTCATAAATTGCTTCAATTTTTTATAGTCTTTTCCTTTTTTTTTGTTTTTTTTTTGCAATAATAAAGTGTATATTGGTTTGAGTTTTTTTTTTTCATGATTTAGAATGTAAAGGGAAGTTCTAGGAATAATAGAAAAGTTATTTTTATGTTAAATTTCACTGGAAAAAAAATCGCTTGTGCACAATTTTGAAATTTATTTAAACAAGGATAATTTAATGTAAAAAATTTTTTTTAACAATTATTTTTTTTATTTGATTTGAAAATAATCAAAAAGTTTTGAATTGTAAGGCATAAGAATTTTTACATCATTTAAAAATAAGGTAATTTTGAATGACAAAAAACAAAATTTGAGCGCAAGTGGTCAAATAGTTTCCGAGTTATCAAGTTTTGAAAAAGTCGCACATTTAAAATTTGATTGTTAAACATGTACACTTTTTTTTAGTGAGGAAATATTCGAGAATATTTATTGTGTAATTTTTTTTAATAGTAGTTAATTAAAAAATAATTTAAAGTTATATTTAATTTCTTCAGATATTAATGTTTCTAAATTAATTTTTTTCTTAAACTTGTATATTTATAAGGCTAGTAAAATGTTGCCTGGATATTAACACTGTTTTTAATTAAGTCACTCTTAATCACTTTTTAATTGATTTTAGTCATTTTTAAGCAGGTGATAAGTTTAGTCATTTAAGCGGGATAGTAAGCGAATGGGTGACCACTTTGATCAGCCCGCGTAGGGACTGATTGTGCGTGGTATAGGTCCTCGCTAAATTGTTCTACCGTAAAGTACTTGTCTTTGCATGCAAGTCGTCATGCTACCGAAGCAGGGTAGCCATCCCCTCTGCAGAGGATCAAAATTGTGATGGCATGTCTTCGAATAATTCTCAGGGATGTTTCCCAGACCGTTGGCAATAGCCCATCGTGTAGCTCTAGTGCGATGTAAATAAAGTACCTACCTACCCAGGGGCCGCCAATAATTTTTTTGTGTTGACCAAATTATAGTGGTCTTCTTTAATTTCCAGCCCTACCTACCGAGGAAATTATCTAATGAGTAACTCATCTGTTCCAAAGCAAGACAGACTAAATTCTTATTCTAGTTTGTGTTGTTTGTTTAGTAAAAGAGGATGGAAAAATACCTCATTCATTATACTTATCAAGCATGAGGTTTTACAAAAGTCTCTATTATATCACTTTAAAAAGAAGACTACAAATTTTTTTTCCAGTTGCTTTTAGGATTTATGACATTGACAATGATGGTTTCATCTCTAATGGGGAACTTTTCACTGTACTTAAGATGATGGTTGGCAATAATTTGAAAGACACCCAGCTTCAGCAGATTGTTGATAAGACAATACAGTATGCCGACAAAGATGGCGATGGAAAAATATGCTTTGAAGAATTTTGTGGTGTAAGTAGTAATGCTCTTTTTCCTTTTAATGATCATTACTTAACCATGTTCTATATTTTATGAAATGCTATTAAAAACGACACAAAATTTTGCTTTTTAGATCTAAAGTTTTTACTCTTTAAATTTGCTTAACTTGAAAACAAATGGTCCTACAAATCTGAATTGTTGACCTAAAAATTTTTTTGTTTGTTGATTTTATATGGAATTGCGACAATTACTCATTTTGTTCTGGAAATACTATTACTAGCATTTTGTTTGTGTAAGGTTTTATCTACTTTCTTACTTTGCTTTTATGGACAAAATGTTGAAAATGACAGTTGCAAATAAAAAGATATTTTCTTAACTATTTTACCTATTAATTATTTATTTATTTTGCAATTGCCATGGCTTCCATTGCTTTTGGCCAGAATATCCACTACTTTCTTTAGTTATCTTTTGTATTTTTCATAATGAAAAATTCTTTATTTTCCTTGATAAAATGTTGAAAAAATATCACAATTTCAAATAAAATGATGTCTAGGTGAAATTTTTCAAAACATGTTGGAAATTATCTGTGGAATTTGTTTATCAGTACGCATTTTACTGTAACAGTTGATTAGAAATGTTTTGTTATTATTTTGTCGTAATTATTCAAGAATTAAAAATTAAGTTCTTTTTTTTGCATTAAATGACGTATTTATTGAATGATATTTTTATTATTATTTTATTTTTATGCTGAGTTATGAAAATAGATGTATTTTATTATGTCATCCTTAGCTGCCTTTATTTTTTCATTCATTAAAAATATTTTTTCAGATTGTTGGCAACACTGATATTCACAAGAAGATGGTTGTTGATGTTTAAATGCTTCTCTGTGTTTATATGATGTTTTTTATTTACATCTTAGCAACTTATTTTAAAGACATAATATATATTTTTAGAGTACTATTGAGCACCGTATTATTTTGTTATTCTTATCCACCAATTCCATTACCAAAAACTTCCTAGTCATGTCAAAGTGTTTATTGTATCTATTCCAATTTGCTGTGATTTCCCTAAACACTTTATTTTAATAAATTTTTTTTTCTAATCCAGTGTGAATTATAGCTGTTATAGCATGCTTTTGCTGATTAATCACATACACTTAAATAAAGAGTGTTTTCTTCATTAAAATGGATATTTCCAATTATTTTTTTATGCGATACTTATAGGATAATTAGATATCATATACCTTCAGTTTCTTTCTTTCTTTCTTTTCGAGCAAACGTTGATATTAAATTATTAGCAAGACAAAAATAGCGGTAATTGTATAAAAAAAATATTTTTTTTTGAAGCGTAATAATAAAGACAAATTTGTTAAACTTAATTAAATAATCTAGATTAGTTATTAACAAATTATGTTTGTAACTGTTACAAAGGTTATGTTTTAAAAATATTTATCAAAGAAAGTATTACAAATTTTGTCACATTAACAACATTGCAAACTAGTTCTTCTTAGTTTGAAAATTTTTAAATGAATATAATCAAAATTTTGAAATAATTCAATCAAAATTTAAATTGTATCAAGAATTTTTTCTAATTATTGATTCCAATATAGAAAACTGAATTTTTATGAAATACCAGCATTTCTGCTCTACATCAAAGCAAAAAACAAAAATAACTTTGTATCATAGTTAAAATCAGTATGATATATTTATGGGGCACTAGTTAAATACTCTGATTAATTAGTGTATTCTAGTAAAAAAATCTAATAGAAAAATGAATGTTTTCTTGATAAATATGCTTTTTTATTAATCATTTATGCCACAAGGAATTTAAGTATCAAAAAAAAAAAAAAAAAAAAAAAAAAAAAAAAAAAAAAAAAAAAAAAATCAGGGAAAAAGAATTAATTTGAGTGTCAACCAGCTATAAGTCCAATTTTTTTTTTCAAAAAAGAAAAAAAATGATTCTAAAGTGATGATTCAAATTCTAACAGGTATTTTCTGATTCGTAATTTTGGTTCATTTTATATAGTAAATATAGTGCAGTAAATGTAAGCAATCAGTATTTTACTCATTTTAACTCCGGAAAAAAATAACATTGAAATACAATTTTCTAATAAATGACTATGCTAATTAATTGCTAAAATATGAAATTAATATTTAAGAAATGTATAATTTTTTACAATTTCTTTGATTCCTTTTAATAGTGTCTCAATGTTCTGCAAGGCATATCAATGTTTTAATTATTCTAAAAAGGTTCTCCAGCTAAATATTTTAATGCCAATCACATTTCATTCGAGGTCTTTAGATTTAAAACTGGCTTTGTCCATTTTTTTGAAATTTTACAGGAGAAACCAGAAATCTCTTATGGGCATTTGAGATTACATAAATATTGCTTAAACAGCCCATGATTATTTTAAAATAGCTTACGTATTCAAAATATTTTCTGCATATTAAAGAACTATTTCGGATTTTGAGGCAAAAAGGTGTTAATTTTAGTTTGGTTGGTGATTAGAAAAAACATTTACTAGTGCTTGTTTTGTTATAACTTTATTTCCTAGATAGAGTTATAAATACATTAGAAATCACTGAAGCTTCTTGATCATGGAGAACTTTGGATTGCATTGTTTCCCTTTCTAAAAATTTGACTGCTTTAAATAGATAAAAAACCCGCCTGTATCTGAAATTTTAAATATTTTTGTTTAAGTACTCCTAAATTTATTGTAGTAATTTTTTTAAAAAAACATTTCGAAAAAACGATTGACGGATGTAAAATAACTAAAATGTGAAAAATATTTTCAATATTCCTCAAAGACGTTAGAAAAAAAAAATTAGAAAATGGACTGAGCCAGTGTGTGACCTCATTTAAATTGTGCCTAATTTGTAAACTTTCATGTTTCTCTATTTTGTATAATCTACTATTTTTCTTATAATGTACTACTCTGTCTCTTTACATGTCTATATATATATATATATTTATACTGCAATTTTACACCTCAACTCAATTAGTTTAGCTGAATTTTTTTATCCTTTACATTTTCTCGGTGTTGTAGAGCGCCTTGCATTGATTATCTGAAGCCATTGATCAGACCGATCTGATTAACGAGAAATCCAGATATTTGGACAACTTCAAAAAAAAATAGCAATGTCAATTTTTTAAATAAAATTTTAAATAGAATGCCTTGCTTTTAATACCTAATGTAATTGCGTGCCAATTAAAGTGCTTTGCTGTTAATGTTTTTGTTCCTCAATTCAGTCTTTTAGAGATTCTATGCTTCAAGATCCTTTTTAGAGAATCTGAAGGCAAAGATAGATTTTTCAGGGTTCAGATAATTTTTTCTTATTCTTGACCAAATTCTGCTTCCCTCCCCCTTTCATTTCATAAGAAGAAAACTTCAGAATTTTTGATAAAAATTGTGCTTTTCCGATTCAAAAATTTAATTTTTTACACTTTATCTTACCTTTATAAAAGTTATTAACAACATTCATAAAATTTAAAATGGCACATTGCTTTTCAAAATTACCCTTCTGTATTCACGCATGATCTGTATTCACACATTTTGAAGTTACAAATTGCAATTCAGTGAATTAAAAATTTCTTACCGCTATTTACATTCGTGCAATCTAATAATCATGCATCTATGCTACCTAAGTGCTTTCTTATCGCTATTCACATTCGTGCAATCTAATAATCATGCATCGATTTTTATTAAAACCTTGATACTATAAATTCAAAAGATATTTAATTCGTGCATACTTTTTTATTGCTCAAAATGTAGGGATTGTTTTGATATTTTAATATGCACATAAAATTTTTGGATTTCTATTTCTAATCTTAAGGTTTTTTACTAAACTTGTTCTCAGATTTTTTGTAGGAAAAAAAACTAGAGCACTTAGGTAAAAGATGCACTTATTCAATCTTGCTTATCATTCAATTCGATTAATCAGTGATCTTATAAATGGCGCTCTACGATATTAAAATTTTATGTATCAACTTTTTGAATAAACTTTTCTGAAGAAAATATTTATATTAAATATTTCTGCACAATATTATCTTTATGTATCACTTCTACTGCTCATAAAAATAATATATTTATGGCACTTTATGTCATGTATGTTATCCTGATGTATTAAGAATGTATATGTTACGATAATTAAGTGTTCGATTTTCAATATTTCTTCTGAATTTTTTTAAGTGCATGCTTAGTTATGTATTTATTTACAGAACTAAATCATGTTTATCAATATATTTCCTTTACGTTTTGTTGCTGCAAATGAGAAATTTTTTGAGTTTGTATTTTATTGTTGTTATTTATGTTGTAATAGTTTACATTAACAAGAATCGTTACTATTCATTTGTTGTTGTTAAAAGGAGCGTTAAATAAAATGAATTAACACAATTTTATTCTGAGTTTTATTTTTACCAAAGTGTATAAGTAAGAAGAATTACACTATTGAACATAGATCGAATTCTTCTTATTTTAAAAATATATATCTCTTTGTTGAAAAATCGAATTTTTATGCTTATAGAAGGATCTAATTAAAACTCTAGTGTTTTATGATTCCAAATGGCAAGAATCGGAAAGTTTAAATTAATAACAATTATAATAAGGTGAAATAAACAATAGTGAAAGGCCCAACATGGATAGGAAAAAATCTAGTAGATTTTCCGATATAATATAAATTTCATGATAATAATATAAATTGCATAATGTACTAAATATTTTACACATAGGGATTTTTATACTCATCAAAATAGAAAAATAGCAATTTTTTCCAGTTATGATTGACATTAAACATACTTGAAACGTTATGTATTATATTTACTCATAATTTTGAATATTAATCGACATTTAATTCATCAAAGATAGTTAGATAAGATATTTTTTATTTACTTTAAAAAGAGAGTTCTAAATAAAAATAAACTGAACATTTTGGAAGAAAAAAAAAAGTTTTGGACGGATTTCTATAAATGAGGTTCGCTTCATTATGTCTTAGTAATACTTATATAAATATTCTAGCAAGCAATAATCTGCTCAAAAATTCTATTTCAATAGGGATTTTTTTAGGAAACTTACTTAATTTTAGGGAATTTTAATTAAACCAGTAGACCAGGAAAAACTGGCAAAATTCAGTAGAGTTGGCAGCTATGGAAAGGTAACTTATGGGAGATTTTATTGAAGAACTTATTACCTCTTCCACTGCATATCATGCTATTTCCATTTCGCCTAAAAATTTGACTTATAAATATTGATGTGTATTTTATGATTTTCTATCGAATATGATTACTTTTCAGTCTTAAATCAGCAGATTTTCACTCCCAGTACAGGGATAATGACAATTTTTCTATCTGTTGGGATTACTAAGAATTGATTTTGTTCTTTCACATACACCTTTATCATGCCCTGTTCTAATTTTCAAAATCCATCAGTAATTTTAGAGACACCTGATATGATGTGCAGAGCAGCAACTACTACCCTCTTTTATCCACATAACAATAGACCTTAGTTCAGGGACAACAGGGAAAACCCGGAGTTGTCAGAGAATTTTATTCTAGCTCTAAAAAACAGAGAATAGTCAGGGAAAGTTGCAATTTTTTACAAAATACCTGGAAAATAACCAGTCTTAGAATTGTCAGTAACAGTAATCAGTTATTGAGATAAGAGTTAAATAATTTTAGCATCTGCTACAATTATTTGACAACATTTTACTTTTTAGTGAAACTTATCCATGTTTCCATTCTAATTCTATTATATGTTTTTGTACACAATATCTAATTCTTTGACATGACAAATAAAAAAATTTCTGACGAAAAATTGCATGGTATAGATAAAATATGGTACGGATTTTCATTGAAATTTACCTGGCATACCTAAGAAAGTCGGGGAAATTTTTTTTTCTGAAATTGAGTGGGAACCCTGTAATAGATGTAATATAATGAACAGCAGACCCAATTTTGGGTTTACGACTTCTAATGTTCAACTCCGCATGCAATTATTAAAACATACATTTGGTGTAATTTTTTTGTTCTAAAACTTATTATTATAATATGAAAAAGAAATGTAAAATTATTTATTCTTGAGGCTAATTGTAACACATCATATTCGTTTTTTATAACACTTCACTAAAGTCAGTTTTATAGCTAAAAGTAAACTTTTTTTATAATTTTTTAGAATGTGACCTTTCTCTTTTTTTTCTACTTTATTTATTTTTTGCAGAAAAGTGTCCTAAGTTTGCGTATATATACTCAAACTTAGCGTATATATACGCATACTTAAATTATAATGACGTTATAGTGTCGTCGATTATGAAACACAATTAAAAGCTTCTGCTTTAGTCTTAGCCAAAGGCAATTCTTAACAAATTTTTATGATTAGTTTTTTTCTAATAGAAATTTTTTAATCAAAATACAAATTTACTATAAATTGATTTATTTTAAAAATGCAATCAAAATCAAAAGTAATTTAACAGTTACGGAGGAGTGAACTTAGCAATAAATGGAGAGAGGATTAAAAATGCAGATGTTTTATCGGTTTTGAGAAAAAGAAATAAGAATCGACTGGGGTTAATTTTTGATAATTTCTCACCACTAGGGTAGTAATATAAATTAGAAACAACATTTGATATTTTTTCTTTATATTTCGATCTATCTTTTAAATAAATATATTTCATTTTAAATAAAAACGTTTCATACTTTAAGAATTTTATTTTTTAATAAATAATTTTTACCATTTCACTTATTTTGTAATAATTTAGAAAAGAGGATCGCTGTAGAAGATAAGTTATTTGAATCATTTCACTCTGTTTTATTGGTTTTCACAAACTACTCTGATATTTTTTGGACAATAATATGCATCTACGGGGGCTACCACTTAATCTGCTTTATTGACACAAACTGATGTGTAGTTAATGTTTTTTCCCCCTGCTTACACAATATTATGGCGTAACTACCACTACAATTATTAACACTAGATTGCCTAAGGAAGTCATTTTGACTGCTTTTAATTTCAATTAGAAAAACAATGATGCATATTGAATTTTGTAACTTAGAATTTTGTATCTTTTTGTGCTACATATAATTTTTTTTTATTGTTAATATTTACTAATAACTTGTTATATAACTGTAAATAATACAAAAAATTTTAAAAATTAATTTTAAACAAATTTATTTACTCATTCACAATCCAGTCATTTTGACTGCTTTTAGTTAATATAGGTATATACCAATTTTCCGTCTTTCTCGTGTTAAACATCAATTCACTAGTATATAAGATATTCTAACTTGATTGAGTCTTAAGGTACTTTACGGATGGATGTTGGCATTGTCTAATGATCGATCCCCCACAATATCTCTTGTGACTAACATTATGTGGACTTAATATAATCCTAATTAAGTAGTTATGCGACGTATTTAATGGAAATCACTATAATCGAATTAAAAAATACAAAGTTTGTTCAGAAAAATTCATATTAATGTAATTTTCTGGATCTAGAAAAAAATCGTTCCCCAAAACACGATTTCATTCACCGAATTTACGATTTTATAGCATTTAGCGAGGTGGCGAATGCTTAGTGAGGGTCCAGCTGCCCATAAATGGATGTCAATGTTTTTTTTTATTCCTTTGTGTGACACTTCGCCTTACCCCCTACCCAACCTTATCATTAACCCCTATATTTCATTATGATTATTGGTACGTTAAATTCTGAGCTACGAAGTTATAGATCATTTTCAAACTTTATCCACGTTTTATAATGACATTCGTGAGAATAACAATAATGATCATACGTGTAATTATTTCGTATGGCACAAGATTAGTTTTATAACAAAATAATAAAATTTACTGTAAAATAGTGATAATATGTTAACAAAAAAGAGCAGTTGAGATCAGTATAATATTTTGAATTATTAAATGGTAACTATTTATTATTTATTTCTCTCTTTTGAAATTCTTCCAAATTTGAGATATTGGTCCACATCATTTTTTTCCTAATAGTGTAAATGCCAAAGAAGGTTTCTTTTTAAGGTAGTTCATCAGCATAAATTTTTTTCCATGCAAAATAAGATCTAATATATACATATATAAGGGTGCGTAGCATTTTTAAAAAATGCTTAAAGGTGCTTATTATCGATTTTTAAAAACCCTTAAAGGTGCTTTTTCCATTGGGTGTTTTTAAAAAGTGCTTAACTTTCCCTTTTCCAAAATGAGATTTTTCCTTTTACCATGTTGATTCCATGTTCCGTTTACCATGTTGATTTTTACTACGAATTATGCAAAAAGACACAGTTCATATTTTTCTATTCAACGTTTTCACAATTAATTCAAACCAATCTATTTCGGCGTATTGTTAGTCCGTAGCGTATGAAAGCGTCATTTATTTTACATGATTCAAAATTTCATGATTTTTGACAATTGTTGAAAACAATGCCAAAAAGATTTTTTTTTTTGACATAACGGTTAAAACCAGATAAAACCGTCTATTGTCAAAAACTTTCCAACCCTGCTTAACTATGTAATTTTTTTAAAGTGGTTAAAAATATTTTTTGAGTGCTTGAAAAGTCCTTAAAAGGTGCTTATTTTTCGTTGAATAATTTGGCTACGCACCCTGTATATATATATAATCTGATGGTTTTAAATGTTTTTATCTTGACTAAAATGTGTGATATGACAATTGACATAACTTCACCCTCACGTCACTCGTCACGTGATATCAGCATTGAGTCTGAGGCAAAATGTAATTGTTTTGTATGCTTAACACTTAATTAGTCTCTTAAAAGCTCTTCTAGAAATATGTTTTCCTTGTAGATACCATCACTTGAAGAACGACAAAGTTGAACTATCTCACTGCACAAATCCCCAATAGTCCATTTCCTATTCACTATCCTCGAACAAATTTTGGTAGTCTGAAAGAGAAAAAATTAAATTAATCACACAAAAACAAATTTTTTAACTAAAAAAGCGCATATAAGTCATGGTTGTTTTGTTTTTTCTTACAAGCTCCTAAGTGAAATAATGAAGCTCCAATCTGAGCGGCCTATAATCGAATTAAAGCTTTAATTAAATACTGAGGAGCTAATATTAAACTGTCGATAATATAAAAATAATAAAAAAAAGGCCATTCTAAGTAGTAACATTGGGCAGCAGAACAAATTGAAAAAGCATACGACCAGGTCCGTTTGTATTTTTGAGTCGTTGAGATCCTCAAAGAGTTTAATAGGTAGAACGACTGACTATACGAACGATCCGGAACAGTTAGTTGTCTATTATTTCTGAACTAGCTTCCATTTACATTTTCAGACAATCTTTCTTCATGTTTTGATTTATTTAAAATCTTTATTTTTATAATTATGATTTTTTAAAGTTATATACTGCTGTTACGTTTTATTATTTTGTATGAATTTTTGTGATAAATTTAAAATTTATTAAAATGAAAATGGTTCTTTTTAATTGCAATGCTTCACATAGTTATATTTGTATTTGGAATTTTATTTAACTTTTCTTTCAAAATTATAATATATAATATAAAACGTTAATGGTAAATTTCGGTTTGAAAAGTCAATTAGTTGTTAAGCCTCATGTTTTTGAATTGCTTTTTCTTTTGAAATTTTCTTTCTTTCTGAGATTAACTCTAGTATGTTAGGGGCTTCTCTAATATTAGTTATAGAAAGTTAAAATTTTTGATTTGGGTGTGATAAATTGATGTTGAAACAGCTAAATAAACAGAGGGAAGAAAAATTGTCTACAAAATTACCTATTTTCCATAGAATTTGGGGAGAAAATTTTGAATTACAATTTTGCCATATTTTTTTCCCTCGTTAAAGTTCTTTTACTTTTGCTTTCCTAGTATTGTTACTATTTTTGACTAGTTTATTGAGAGGGAGAAAGGATGCAAAGAAATCATTTTTTTTCTAGGTTCATAAAATAATCCACATAATACTGAAAAAATAAAGAAATATTTGGTCAATGTAAAGGTGTACAAAAATATTATTTGAATGTTATTAAACAACATCGAAAAAATCGATTAATTAATCCAATTTATGTTAGTTTTATTCTAAATAGCAAAAACTGCAATCTAATAGCGATATTTTAAGTAAGAAAAACAGACACAAGAATGCACTTTCTCGGAATAAACATACCTTTTTTTCGACTGATTAAAATTTCTGACCCTCAAAATATAAGGGGTTGCCGCAATCAGAGAAATATGATCCCAATAGTCTAGATCCCTTATTATTAATTTTATTTTTTGTGAATTTTTTCAGGCGAAATTGAAAAAATTTTGCAAGCAATCATGAAATTCGTTTATCCGAACATAATTCTATTCAAAATATAACTTTCAGTAAATATTTTTAACTTTTTTCTGATAATAATAAAAAAAAAATTGATTTGTACGGTATAGAAATTTTTTTTACATAATTTTAAATGGCAAAATATAAAATTTATTCGCGAGAAATGAAATTTAAAAAATGTGGCTACCTGAAACACTGCTTCTTCTGATGAACAGACGACGGAAATTTCTGTTTCGGACACACTAGCTGCCAACCACAGAATCATCACCCTTAGGCAGCCCATTCCATCATTAACAACCACTTTATTTCTATCTACCTACAATTACAGAGTAGATGGTTTATGGTCAGTTTTGGCATACAAAACTAGATAGTTGATGTGAAACCGTGCAAAAATGTTTGAATCTTTTGATGTAACCCTTTGCGGTCGTATTTTTATACATGACGGGCGAAATTTTTTTTTGTCGAACGAACATACGAGGCGTATCTGGAAAGTAAGTATAGTCTGCCTAAGCTAAGAACTCCTCCCGCCACAAAGTCTGAGGCCGTCTGGTGCTATGGAAACAAGAATGGCTCATTTTAAGGAGGGTAGCTTCACTCTAGGACTAACACAATATACCTAAGAAAAAGATTCCATTTCTCCCGCCGACCAGAGCCGAGACCGCTACAAAACAGTGACCCCGCACCCCTACTTGAATAATAGTCATATCTCGTTACCATAGTCACCGCCACAGGTCCAGACGAATGTCAGGAGGAGTTCTTATTTTAGACAAAATATACCGTTTCGCTCTAACGTCACCACAGCGGTTGTGTTTACATGCGTCAGTGAACGTTCGAAATGTTTGAGACGATTGCTGAGCCTGCACACTGTGAGTTCTGTAATATGATTTTTTAAGCATAAAAAATGTTAATCCAGCTGTAAAGAGCCATAGTGGCTCAGGGGATAGAGCGTTCGCCTTCCAATGAGGTGAACCGATTTCGAATCCCAGCGACGGCTGGTCGATACAAACTCCGCACCGGGCTTGCACCGACCACAGTACTGACGTAAAATATCCTCAGTGGTTGACGGATCATGGGTTAGAGTTCCCTTGCCGTCTGGCTAACCGTGGGAGGTTTCGCGGTTTGTTTCTCCATGTAACGCAAATGCGGGTTAGTTCCATCAAAAAAGTCCTCCACGAAGGCAAAATTTCTCCCAATACTTGATCCAGGAGCTTTCTTGTCTTCTGGATTGGGTTCAAAACTACAAGGCTACGGAGTTGAACATAAGTAGTCGTAAACCCATGAAATTGAGTCGGCTGTTCAACGACGGTTATAAAATTAAAATATAAAATCCAGCTGTAAATTATCTTAAATTTATCGATGGTGAAAATTTAATGACTAATGGTGGGAAAATTCAATTCATTTTGCTGCAATCAAAACCTCATTCAACCATTCGGTGGCACTTTCAGTTCACAATTTGTTCTTGAACCGTGTGTTTTTTTTCACTTGCTCCCCAAAAAAATTATTGTTTCATACGAGTTTTTCTGAAACATGCCAAGTTTTTCTTTAACTCTATTACATAACGTTAAATATTGTTTGGTATTCATATACCTTCAAAAGACTTAATTTTTTAAGTAACAGGATGTGGTGATGGCGTTCCTACTGGACCTAACTGGAACATCTGTTCCTGCCCAAGGTCAAGAAAACTGAGATGGGCACAGTAGGCCTTGGCCCTCTAAGGAAAAAAAAAGCTTTGGAATAGCTAATATACGACCGCAGAGGGTTAAAAGCTACCATTTTTTGACATTTCATAACATTAAATTATAACTAAGTATTTTTTCTTATTTTTAGTTTTAATTTACTTTTTATAAATATTATTTGTTAAATAACTATTTTCAGAATCAAATAATTTTAGATTTCATAATTTTCGGGCATTTTACTGAGTATTTCATAATTTTTGCACCTTGTACATCAAAATCAAAGATAAATGTGATGAATTTTTTTTTTTATCATCTCTTCAAAATTTTGTTTCGAAAACGTCCCTTTTGGAACTGAGATTNCGTGCAAAAATGTTTGAATCTTTTGATGTAACCCTTTGCTGTCGTATTTTTATACATGGCGGGCGAAATTTATTTTTGTCGAACGAACAAACGAGGCGTATCCAGAAAGTAAGTATAGTCTGTCTAAGCTAAGAGCTCCTCCCGTCACAAAGTCTGAGGCCGTCTGGTGCTATGGAAACAAGAATGGCTCGTTTTAGGGAGGGTAGCTTCACTCTAGGACTAACACAATATACCTAAGAAAAAGACTTCCCTTTCTCCAGCCGACCAGAGCCGAAACCATTGCAAAACAGTGACCCCGCACCCCTACTTGAAATAGTCATATCTCGTTACCATAGTCACCGCCACAGGTCCAGACGAATGTCAGGAGGAGTTCTTATTTTAGACAAACTATACCGTTTCGCTCTAACGTCACCACAGCGGTTGTGTTTACATGTGTTAGTGAACGTTCGAAATGGTTGAGACGATTGCTGAGCCTGCCGACTGTGAGTTCAGTAATATGATTTTTTTAAACATAAAAAAATGTTAATCCAGCTATAAAGAGCCATGATGGCTCAGGGGATAGAGTGTTCGCCTTCCAATGAGGTAAACCGGGTTCGAATTCGAACAATGGCTGGTCGATATGAACTCCGCATCCGGCTTGCACCGACCACAGTGCTGACGTAAAATATCCTCAGTGGTAGACGGATCATAGGTTAGAGTCCTCTTGCCGACAGTCTAACCGTGGGAGGTTTCGCGGTTTGTCTCTCCATGTAACATAAATGCGAGTTAGTTCCATAAAAAAAAGTCCTCCCCGAAGGCAAATTATTCTTATTATAAATGTGTAACATAATTTCTGAAAATATCAAAATACATAGGTTCAAATAGGAATATTCAACGTTTTGAACATTTATTTGTTATACTTTTTGCTGCAAAAACATTTAATAATTATGATGTAAATACTATTTTAATAATCCATAACAATAAAATGGAGCATTCAATTCAATTACGCTCAACAGATTGGTCAAAGATTTTACTCCCTTTTATTATATTTGTCTATGCATAAATTTTTTTGATTTACAATTATAAGTTCCTCAAAGTTATAAAAAATGTTTTTTTTTCTTTTAACAAATAAAAGAACTACACACCCCTTCTCTTATTTGAAGCTTATCATTCATTAGACCACAATGAATTTAAAATTTGAAGAAGCATATACCAGAGATTCGAGGGGTTCATTTGTTCTCCGACGGAACTTAGCCTTGAAGGGAACAGGAAGATTAGGATTTACACCATCATAAGAGTAAGCTTTAAGACGGCCATTGCTTGAGGTCATCATAATCTTCTTACGTCCTCTCAGAATCATCACTTCGGCCTCTTGACACAACAATGGAGTCTTCTCCTCTGAAAGATCCATCATTTATTATTGGCGCTTTATTTATATAATAACATAAAAAGCTTCTATTAATCTTTTTATGTTATTTCTTATCTATAAAACAACTCCTAATTTATTATTCCAATCGAAACACTTTCTCACAATTTTAAAAAGCCACATCCTGCTCTTAAATCTATTTTCGGCTCAAGTATGCATTCAAGTAAAGACATTTTTCCCTTTACTCTTTGTGGGAATCGCGCGACCTATAGAATAAACCAATTACAATTTCTAAGATTTCCCTCTTTTCCCTAAATAGAGACATTTTACGGATTTACCTTGCAAGAGTTTCCCTAAAATGTTTTTATTTTATTTTATAACCGTCATTGAACAGCCGAACTAATTTTATGGGTTTACGACTACTAATGTTCAACTCCGTAGCATTGTAATTTTGAACCCAATCCAGCAGACAAGGGAACTCCTGGATCGAGTATTGGGAGAAAGTTTCCTTCGTGGAGGACTTTCTGATGGAGCTAACCCGCATTTGCATTCTACGGAGAGGAAGACCACGAAAACCTCTCACGGTTAGCCTGATGGGAAGAGGACTCTAACCCATGATTCGTCTACCACTGAGAATATTTCACGTCAACACTGTGGTTGGTGCAAGCCGGATGCGGATTTCGTACAGACTGAGATTCGTACCCGGTTCGCCTCATTGAAAGGCGAACGCTCTATCCCCTGAGCCATCGCGGTAGGTGTTTCAAGGACCACTGTATCAAGGACTCTGTCGACATACACAAAGTTGGGTAAGGTGTCTTCGGCGAGGCACAACAGCGGCAGGAAGTCGAAATTGTCAGACCGTGATAGACGGGTGTTGAAGAGGATAGTCGCTCGAAAACGCAAGACTACACTGCTGGTGATAACATCCGAGATGAATACCCACCTTCAGAATCCTGTATCCATGAAAACTATTCAACGGGAGTTGCATGCTAACATTCATGGCAGAGTAGCTATTCCAAAACCGTTACTTTCAGCGCGGAATGCTTTGAAGAGACCACAGTGGTGCCAAGACCACCTAAAATGGACACAACTGCAAAGGGAACAAGTCATCTGGTCAGATGAATCCTCTTTTACACTATTCCAGACCACCGGACGTGTGTTCGTGTGGCGAACGCCGGCAGAAGCATTTCATGATGACTGCCTGGTTCCAACCGTGAAACATGGAGGTGGTTCTGTGATGGTGTGGGGAGCTATATCTGCCCGTGGATTGGGGCCTCTCGTTGTCTTGAGGGTCGTGGTCAAAGGGGACCATTACCGATGCATTCTTGCAGATCATCTTCACCCTATGCTTCATACTCTCTTTCCGGGAGAACGTCCTGTGTTCCAAGATGACAACGCCCCTGTTCACACGTCTCACTGTGTTCAAACATGATTAAATGAGCATAATGATGAAGTTGACCTCTGAACTCGAGACAGGCCTGCAAGAGGAATGGCTACAAATTCCAATGAACTTTGTTCAAGACCTTTATTTGTCAATCCCACGTCGAATGCAAGCTGTCATTCAGGTCAAAGGTGGCTCAACTCCTTATTAGTAAAATATTTTCATTTTTTCACAGGTGTTCCTATTATTTTGTCCTATATATNTTTAACCGGTACCCCCAACACTGATGTTTTTCCTAAATCTATCCTCAGCTGATATTTAAATATTGAATAAATATAATAATATTAACGAATTAATTAATCGGATATAACAAATATTTTGGACATTCACCAAAGTGGCTAAGACGTGGGAACGTTTTTCTTCTTTTAGGAGACATTGCTTGCACCTTAGAGTCAAAAAAATAAATAAATAAAATAAATAAATAAAATAAATAAAATAAATGAAATAAATAAATAAAGTAAATAAAATAAGTAAAATTAATAAGTAAATAAATAAATAAATAAAATAAATAAACAAAATAAATAAATATATAAATAAAATAATAAATAAAAAAAAGCGAAAATTGTTAAACTACTAAGCTTTTTACCGGCTTTTGAAGAAGAGATGGAAGAAACTAGGAGTTTGTACTACTCCTTATTTCTATTTCTGTGGTAGTCTTAATTTCATACCATTAATGAATTCATTGCTCTATTGTTGAGTGTCTTCAGATTTCAGTTAAGCTACAATAGAGTTTAATAAATTAGTCTAAGTCTTGTAAAACTTACCGCTGATTTGCGAGACCAGTGAGGGTTCTGATGTGGCCACTCTCATGTATCGAACTTCCTCTTCTGCTTCAGATATGTCCTCCATATCACTGCTCGAACTCATGTAACTGCTTCGCTTCCGCAGTCTCCTGGTTCGCTTCCGGATTCTCTTTCTAAAGTCATCCAGTCTCTCGTGTTCTCCTAACACGAATCCAACTGAATCTTCAGAGGAACGATAACTGCAGCAGCCTGCTGAAAATAAATAATAGTGGTTTCTTTACAAGGTGTGCTTAGAGACAGATTATTTCCTGCTCAAGTGTACATAGAGCCTATAAAATAAGTTGAAAATACGAAGAAAAGAAGGAAAAAAAAAATATTTCAAAGTATTGAAAAGATATTTTTAAAAGCAATAAAAAAAATTTAAAATATCCGGAAAGAAAAGGTATAATTTCGTCTTCAGCTCACACGATTATATCCGCCCAAGAGAGTGCTTTCTAATACTGTATTAATATAGTCAAATCAAAATCTATCAATACAATAGTGTAAGGAGAATATTGAAGCGAAAATAAAACATATAGAAGAGAAAATAAAAATACAGAATAAAATACAAAATGTAACATATAAAGCGAGTAGCGAATCTGCGTACTTTCACTTATGGGCATTTTTCAAAAGTTATTTAATATATTTTCGTAACAAGTTTGCCAGATTACAAAATATTGCAAATATAGAATGCCTTTTATGGCGCATTCTTACTGAAGTACAGAAGCGCGCTTGATTTATTATTTTCTTTGGATTGGCCCGAAACTGGATGTGTGAACTGAACATTTTTCAAAAGTGATTTAATATATTTTCGTACCAAGTTTGCCAGATTACAAAATCTGAAAATAAAAGCGCAAACAGAGAATGCCTTTTAAGGCGCATTCTTACTGAAGTACAGAAGCGCGCTTGATTTATTAGTTACTTTGGATTGGCCCGAAACTGGATGTGCGCAAGGTATCAATATTATACTGGATAATTCAAAGTTTATAATTAATAATGTAGGCCGGGATAACGTGGTTGGTAGGGCGTTGGACTCGTGGTTGTGAGAAAGGGAGTTCGAATACAGCCGGCCGAAGAGTCCTCAGGTATTAAATGGTGACTGGTGCGCGTTAAATCTGTCGGGGTCACAAAGTCCTCCAAGTTCCCATAACAAATCAATACCTCTGGGGGTACTGATATAGGAGTTCCCTTGTCTTCTGGATTGGGATCAAAATTACAAGGATACGGAGTTGAACATTAGTGGCTGTAAACCCAAAATTGGGGCGGCTGTTCAACGACGGTTAAAAAATGAAATACAATTAATAATGTTGAATTTAAATTATAAAATTTTAATTTTGATGATTTTTATAGAAATTATTTACATTCATAGAAAAAAAATTATTTTTTTTTTATTTATCAAAATTGGTAGGTAAACATCCTTTGCTTCTTTTAACTGCCTCTATCTTATTTGTAGCTTATGGCTTTTTTTGTTTTTAATGCTGATTTTTAGAAACGTCGTATATTTAGAGTATAATTTTCTTGCCCAATTTTCTAGCATAAATTGTCACTAACAGACTTATGTAGAACTACACAGAACAGATATATTAAGCTTTCATGAGAGATTTAAAAAGATGGAGGCTTTTGTTGGCATTTTGTTGTTCTCTGCGTCACTCACGTTAATGAGACATTGACTTTTTTTAGTTAATGTATTTAATTACAATTAGTCAGAATTTTAGTTAAAATCGGTTAAAGTGGTTGGTGGGAGACCAGAAAGCCCTCTAACAGTCAATCTTCCTTTTATTGAGAGAGCACTAAAATTTTTTTTAATTACCGTCTCTTGTGCTCATTAATTATCGTCTCTTGTGCTCATTAGTAATCGTCTCTTGTGCTTATTAATTTTTTTAAAAAATTCAGAACAAATATTGCATAAATTTTTTTCTTCTTTAACATTCAGTGCCGATAAATAAAAAGTCCTGTCAAAATTAAGGGAATATCGATTTTGTCAATTTTCTTCTATCTAAAGCAGTGTTTCCCAAACTTATAACTTTTGTGTACCCTTTCTAAATTTTTCGTAACGCTGAGTACCATTAATAAAAAAATGAATGTATTTTTTTAAAAATATGTTTATTTTTCTTTTCTGGTACTAAGTTTTGTTAATAAGTTTATTTGCATCAGAGAGAAGGATGATATTGTTTTTGCTGTGATAAAGAAATTGCACTAAAGTTAAAAATCACAACTCGCTGTTGACACCACTAATTATTAACTGTTAATTCTGCAAAAAATTGCCAATAGAAAAATACGTAATCGTAAATTTTCATGACTAACTTTGTTTTCAAAAATTTTTTTTTTTTTAATTTTCGTATGTTGCAAGATATTTCGCTTAAGAATGCACACCCTCGCTTCTGCGATTCCCGTATCCCTGGGGGTACGCGTACCACACTTTGGGAAGCACTGATCTAAATGTACCTGTAAGTATAAACAAGTTAACGTGTCTTATATACCAGTGAATTGGTATTTAATATTTATAGTGGTAGTTACACCACAAGAAAAATGCAACCACAAGTGTATAGTCATTTTTTTATTATTATTATTTCTTTTTATTTCTTTTGCAGGCGCCATAAATTTGGAAGATAGAAATAGCAAGTTTATTATTTAATTCTTCTGAAATAAAAAATAAAATAGAATAAATAAATGTTAATGACGTCATGAAATGTTCTCACCGTCTTCGCTGTCATCATCAGCAGTGTAGTAGGACTCATCATCCCGGAGGGCAGTTTTCATGGATCTGAAATGCAATCCTTACATTTATTCTCACAATTTTTAAAAATTTATTAATTATAACATAATTTGGTACCTCTACATAGTGCAGTGACGTTTTGCTAAAAATTATTATTAGGAAATGGTTAATTCTAACAGCGATGGAGATGAAATCGATCCAAACACGCATCCCAGAGGTTGATTCGAAGACATGCATGCCATCATCCTTTGCAGGCTCTCCCGCTTTCGTAGTCCGACGACTTGAGCTCGAATCCAAGCAATTTACGGTAGAACAGTTTAACGGGGACCAGTACCGCGCATTCTCGGTGCCTACATTAGCTGGTCGAAGTAGTCACCACAATGAGTAGTGTGTCTACCACTACGAAAATACAATTCCAATTGACTAGTATATAAGACATGTTAACTCCATTCTATGATGAGGTATTTTTTCATAGATGAAGGTTGACATGGTCGATATATACTACCCCCCCATTGCTGACCCGGACGTGATGCGAATACGCCTACCTTGAGGGAAACTCCCACTTCGATTTGAACACGCCTACTTCGATGGGTTGTCCACATTGATTAGTTGACTTGTGACTGCGACATGGTCCACCTCCTTGCGCTGTTGCTACTCAGTCTCAATCACACACAACGTATACACTCGACTGTTAAAGGCAACACAGGAACGACCACAACCGTGAACTTATTTCAGCTCTCAAGATCAGCACTTAAAAGTACGGTGATCTTAATATAGCTCTCCCGGCATTTCACAAAACAGCAATGAATCAACTAGTGGTATCCATTCATTGAATTCTATCACAGATATAATTCTGGTGGGGGAGTACTGTAGTGTGTCTACCACTACGAAAATATAATTCTAATTCACTAGTATATAAGACATGTTAACTCAATTTTATGACGGTGTATCTTTTCAAAGTTGACGGTTGATATGGTCGATATATACAGGGTGTTCCAAAATTCTCTTTACAACTTCAAAAATCCATAACTTTGAAAATAAACAAGATATTTATATTCTGTCTTTTGCATGTATTACTGCAACTAATAAAGTTTTGTTTAGTACACTTCAACATGCGCACCATTGGTGGCCCTAAGCACTTCCAGTCTGTAATCAATTTCAAGCCAGGTGATGTAAAGATAATTTTGGAACACCCTGTATTATNATGTGCGCTAAAAATGTATTCATATTGTGCAACAACATACAATTGCGAGTCTTTGTTCTCAAATATGAAATATTTGAAATCAAAATACCGAACAAAGCTTAATGACTCACATTTAGATAATTGTTTAAGGACCGGGAACTCTAAATATATCCCCAATTATGAGAAATTAGCTGAAAATATGGACACCCAAGTTTCACACTGAATTATATGTATCATTATGTATGACATCAACAAAATAAAGTTATAAAAAATTTGTTTTTTTTAATGCCTATTTATACCTGTTGATTATCTGTAAAATATGCGCCCTCAGTGATTTTCAAATTTAGTATTGCTCCCTGATATAAGACATGTTAACTCAATTTTACGACGGGGTATCTTTTCAAAGTTGACGGTTGACATGTTCGATATATACTATCCCCACACTGGCTTTCAGAGTTCTAAAAATAATCACCCCTCTTCTCTCTCAAAAAAAAAAAGTAATCTTTTTTTTTAAAATCGATTTTTTATTTTTCAAATCTACTTTTATCGATTTGAGTTCCCTTTTCTGAGTCAGGACTGAATCGAACTTCAGTTATTCAATATTTTTATTAGTTAGTAGTTATTTTAGTTTCATATTTTTTCATGATTATTTCAGTTTTTTCGTCTGCTTGTGATGTCGGAAAGTGTCCAATATTTCGATTTGTCATGCAACTACCATTATTTTTGCTCGCACTTTTTTTAAAACAGTTGTAACTTGTATTGGCGCTAAACACAGAATTCCAGTTGAAGTTAGAGCACTCTAGCTCATAAAAATTTTGATCGACTTTATATTCCACTTGTCGATAGATTCTGTTTATAGTGATCAGAAAACGACTGTAACTTGCAATGTCATTGACACAGAGTTCCAGTGGAAGTGTGGACACTCTAGTCAGTCAGAAAGTGGTCGGAATTTTGGTTGGTTATAAATTTTGCATAAAAAGACCACATACTCTGAAAAGGGGATACATTTTTTCAAATCATTGAGTATGGCAAGAATTCTTCTACTTCCATCGCTAGGGATAGCGGTATTCAAATTGCAATAATTCTACTTCCATCGCTAGGGATAGCGGTATTCAAATTGCAAGAATTCTTCTACTTCCATCGCTAGGGATAGCGGTATTCAAATTGCAAGAATTCTTCTACCATCGCTAGGATATGCCTATTAATTTTTAAAAGATTTTTTTAAAGATTAAGAGATAGGAAGAAAGTAACAATAAAAGTAATCAATATTTTGGAATTAATGTACTGGTATATTGTCGCTTTTGTTATCATCAGAAAATTTTTTCTGACAAATAATAAAAAAGATTTCAGTTTAAATAAAAAGTTAGAAACCAAAAGCAAGCGAAACGAAATTTTAAAGATATGTGTGTTTGCAAGTACAGCTCTTCATCAGAGGACCAAATTTTGAGGTAAGATTTGATCAATTTCAATTTGATCAATTGATGTAAGATTGATTCATAAGATTTGATCAATTGAGATAAGATTTGATGAAGTGCTGTTTTTGCTAACACACCTATCTTTAAAATTTCGTTTCGCTTGCTTTTAGTTTTTAACTTTTTATTTAAATTGTTTACACAAGACAAATTTGGTTTTAGCTGTTGCTTTCATTTTGACTTATTATTTTTAAGTTCTTATCGATTGGATAAAATTTCTGAAGTAATACTTATAATTTTTTCAAAGGGTAATTAAGAGGTTATAAAGGAATGAAGAAAAAAAAATTTAAATTACCGTCCCGAGCTTTGACTGCTACTTTTACTACTGGACCACTTTTTTGTTTCCTAAAAATATATTTAATAAAAATTTATTTAAAGATAAAAGTACATTAAGATTAAATTTAAAAGATTATAATAGAATTTTTTTTTGTTAAACGTCTATTACTTTTAAAGCACTGCTCAGCTTCACGTTTTATCAAAGCTAACATGATAGTTAATGGTCTTAATTATTCGCTTACGTTAAATGTAAGTTTGCCTCCTTAAAGTAGCGAAGTAGTTACTGCAATTCCAAAGTAGTTTGTAGTAACTACATTTTAAAAAAAGTAGTAGTTAACTATATTTGTAACAAATTAGTTGTAGTTGTCGTACGAAAATAATGCAGTTTTTCAGACCACTGGTTTACGATTATGTTATTTGGAGCCTCGTTATTACAAAAGCCAATTAAAAGTCGCAACTTTCCAGATTTTTGCCAGCACTTGTCTTCATATTAACATAAAAGTTGTGGTCGCAAGTGGCCGATGAAAAAACAAAAATGCTATCAAAATCTGACAATTCGGAGATCTATTGTTGAAGGTGCTTGATGTACCAGTTGAGACTAAATCGAAGAATCGTTCTTACAAACTCTCGCCTACCGCCACAGTAGTTTGTCTGATTTCGAAGGCATTTTTTCCTCACCTAAATATTAATTTTGCAATCGTTAACGAAATCCGTTAACCATGTTCAGTTTTAACTAGTTTTCAGTTTCTTAATCATAAGTTTTTCAAAAGGATCGTTCGAAGAGCAGGAGTAGTATAATACTCATAGTTTAAAACCGAAAAAAATAGCTAAATCATGGATATCATCACCCATTCCGAACGAGGAGTTGTGTTTGAAACTTTTATATACAAGTGCAGTGCGAAAAAATGAGACAACCTGAATAGCTCAATCTTAATGGTTCGAGGTCGTTGAAAAAAAATTGAAATTTGATGTCACAAGAACAATTTAAAAGATTTCGTTCAAATTTCGTATTGATCTTTGATGTGAAGTGAAAGTGATGTAAAGTTTGTATACCTTAATACTATAAAAAATTTTTTCTGATTATTATTAAATAAAATAACAAATAATTATTACATATCATTCTTTTGAATGGTATTATCCCTGGATAAACGAATTTTATAATAGTATGCAAAATTGTTTCAGATTGCTTAAGAATCTTCGAGATATGGCGAAATACACAAAAAGTAAAATTTACAATAAGGGGTTCGAACTTTAGATCGCTCTCCTGACGAAACTATTGGTTTCCTAGGTTGTGGTTACCTCTATCCCCCCTAATATTTTGAAGATCATAAATCCAGATCCATAGAACAAAAATGCTTATTCAGAGAAAGTACATTTTTGTGTCTGTTTTCGTAATTTAAAATTTCGTCTGCACTTAGCATGTTTGAAGTCATCCCTACAAACCATTAAGATAGAGCACATGGAAATCCGGTCATTAGATAAAAAGTTATTCGGCAGTCCTGGAAATCCTCATATTGTATTATATAAAAAAAACGTTAAATTTTATATAAATTAAATAGTCATACCAGTGATCGCTTCCTTAAATGTATTTTAGACTTATCTTCCTCTTTCGATGCAGGATGGTAGATTTCAGCATGACTACAACTCGCTGGAACTTCCTGGTGAGAAGATCTTCTCGAAACATCGTGCCTTCTACTGGAATTCGAAAAAGATTCGTGGGAAGACCGCCTGGAAAGATTCCCCATCGAGTCTTGGGAAGACCTTCTGCTACCCTCCTGCGACAGTCTCTTACTGGACACACTTCCTGAAACATCCTGAGAAGATCTTTTGGAAAGATTTACGGACGAAGAAGATCTCTCAGAGCGGGAGAAGCTTCTGGAAAGCTCTTGGGATGATCTTCTCGAGGTTCCGGAGAAGAAATCGAGGTCATCGCTGAAGGCTGCAGTGGCCTTGTTTAATTCCTTGAGCAAAACTTGTTCCTCTAACCGATGAATGGGCACAAAGTCTGTAAAGCAGAAGCTGAGGTCAGGTGTCTCCAAATTATCCTGAAATAGAGATTTTAGAATTTAAAAACGATTCCTGATTCAGTGAATGCCAAAAGTTGCGTTGTACATACGCCAACTATTCTATAATTTACGAGGGACTTTTGTGCTGGCAACAATGTTTCGGGAAATCACGTGGGTCATACAGGATAACAATGAACTTTGATATTAGCTACTGAATTATCCTGTTGAAGCTGGGTTCAGTTTATCAAATTTGTGATCCAGGCTGGTATCAATTTGCAAACGACGCTTACTAGCAAAAGGATTTTATTACTGTACGAATGTATAACAATTTTGTTTGTACGTTTATTAAAACAATGTTTTTCAGGTATGTCGCCATTACTTGATTTACCATCCTCGTACGTTTAAACCCCGCTTTGGAATACTATTGTGTTAACATAGTTTTCTCATATTTGTAAAAATATTCTGTTTCTTACCGAATTGCTTTAATATTTCACTTACAAATACCCTGCAAAGTTCTTACCGACGAGCAAAATGGTTTTAGATAATCCTGCTTGTTACCCCTGAGCAATTTTGATGTTCGTTGTTGTAAAAATAAAGCTGTTTACATGTGATGCTTGAATTTGAACAACACTTTAATGTATCAAATGAAACCAATACCTGAGCAATACCTTTAACAATAAGAACTTCAGACTCCGATAGGCTTTCCACAAAACAAAGTATGACTATCAATTCAGGAAATTTGAAGAAAAGCTCCGACTCCTATAAAGTAAGAATATTTCATTGCAAACTTGATTCACACATTTTCATTAATATAACTACTTTTTAATCGTTCTGTAAGGTTCCGTCAACGTCGATCTAGGTTTCATCCCCAATGATTATCCGAAAACAATACTGACGCATACGTGTATAATACAATCTGAATTTGGATCGGTAGGCAAGTAGTGGTAAGTGATCGCCCGGCCTCCGCACCAAGCTTCCGAACCATTCGTGGACTTTGAAATCACCGGGAACATTACAACAGATTTCAAACTATTTAGACACGTTAGAAGAATTGCAATTTAAACTTTTAGAGCAAGGAACCAAACTCTGGTCAAGTCGTGGTTGGCAAATACTCTACCCACCACTCCGGCTGAACGGTCGGTTTGATTTAAAAATGAAATAAATTCCCTAAATAAAATTCTGATAGGAATAAATTTCAACTTCGTGTGACACCAGAGGGAAAAAATGTAAAATCATTGAATGATTACTGGATTCGATTCAAAACTATACAAATTGGAAATGACTGTCGACAAAGGTTAGCTCCCATTTTTAAGACGGTCATTTGTACGTGTTTGAAATGTGTGCATTTTTTTTGGTTACTTTCTATTTGTAGAATTTGAAGCTGATATATTCAAAAATATACAAATTGGNATCAGCTATTTCATTGAACTCTAGGTTCACATGGGCGGGAATCCACTGCAAGAAGCAATTTTTCCGGAGACGCTGAAGTTGTCCAAGTTATTCTATGATATTCAGGACAAGGCTTGAGGTACCTTTGCTGAGGGCCTGTAAAAAATATTCTGTTTCTTACCAAAATGCTTAAGTATTTCGCTTTGTTCCTTTTTAATAAATACCATGCAAAGTTTTTACCGACGAGCAAAATGGTTTTAGATAATCCTGCTTTTTACCCCAGAGCAATTTTGATGTTCGTGGTTGTAAAAATAAGGTTGTTTACATGTGATGCTTGAATTTGAACAACACTCTAATGTATCAAATAAAACCAATACCTGAGCAATACCTTTAACAATAAGAACTTCAGACTCCGATAAGCTTTCCACAAAACAGAGTATGACTATCAATTCAGGAAATTTGAAGAAAAGCTCCGACTCCTATAAAATAAGAATATTTCATTGTAAACTTGATTCACACATTTTCATTAATGTAAATACTTTTTAATCGTTCTGTAAGGTAGCACTTTTGGTTGTCAACGTCGTCTAGGTTTTATCCTCAATGATTATCCGAAAACAATACTGACGCACACGTGTATTACACAATCTGAATTTAGATCGGTAGGCAAGCAGTGGTAAGTGATCGCCCGGCCTCCGCATCAAGCTTCCGAACAATTTGTGGACTTTTTCTGGCTTTGAAGTCACCGGGAACAAACTCTGGTCAAGTCGTGGTTGGCAAATACTCTATCCACCACTCCGGCTGAACTGTCGGTCTGATTTGGAAGTGAAATAAATTCCCTAAGTAAAATTCTGCTTGGAATAAATTTCAACTTCGTGTGACACCGGAGGGAAAAATGCAAAATCATTGAATGATTACTGGATTCGCTTCAAAAATATACGAATTGGAAATGACTGTCGACAAAGGTTAGTTCTAATTTTTATTTGATTTGTTCATTTACGTCGAACTTGAGCTACACAACGGGCTACTGGCGACGATCTGGGAAACATTCCTGAGGATGATCCGAAGACATGCCATCACAATTTTGATCCTCCGCAGAGGGGATGGCAGCCCCTCTTTGGTAGCCTGACGACTTGTACGCGAAGCCGAGCACTTTACGGTAGAACAGTTTAACGAGAACCAATACCGCACACCCTCGATCCCTACGCAGATTGATCCAAGTGGTCACCCACCAGCACACTGATCACTCCCATTTTTAAGACGGTCATTTGTATGTGTTTGAAAGGCGAATTTTTTTGTTGTTATTTTCCATTTGCATACTTTCGAAGCAAATTAAATTTTTAATCAAATTGACACTTTAGTTTTTTGGGATTATTTGTTTAACTTAATGATTAGTTTTCCATTCCCAAAGGTATCATATATAGGTTATAATATCCTGTTAAATCTTGCGCAGTTTAAGTTGCATAGAACTTAATTTAGGTGATGCCGAAATATATAGCTTGAAAAAATACTCTATGTAATTAATGAATATTTTTCTAAGCAATAATGAAAAATAAATAGTAATTTATTGCGATTAACGTAACCTAATTATTAAAGCAAAAAGCATTTTTTGACACGAGGCAAGAAAATTTATATGTTGACGAAATTATTGTGTAGGTGACGTGATGGAATCTAAAAAGATCGCGTTGACGATGTCAACGATGTTGTCAGCGAAATGATGGTGGCGATGAAAAGGATTCAGCAGATGGCAAAAACGTATCGGCGAAAAGATCGTAGAGTCAAAGTGACCGTATCAGCTAAGTGATCAAGTCGGCGAAATGATCAGTCTGTGAAGTAATTGACCATTATAAAATTGATAAGAAATTATAACCAAATAAAGAAAGATTTGTACCTCTGAAGTCGATGTTTTTATGACATCGCCTCCAATCATAGAAGATGTTCTGCATACCTAAACAAGTTTTTAAAAAAGTATGTTTTAGTATTTAAATGTGTTACTTATACTAAATAACAGTTTTGCATAATTATCTACAAAATAATTGAGTTTGATCAATCTATGCTTGACCCTCTGTATTAAACAAACACACATAAGTATGATAAAAGTGTTAACATATTGTTTTTAATACTGTTTTTAGTTTCAACGTAGTATCACAGAAGCACACGAATTTTTCTAATTTATTTTTGAAACTTGATTTTTATTAAATAATAATACTTTATAGTCAAACTAAACTCAAACTATAACTCTATAGTCATGTTTAAATAGATGCAATCAAACTTTCACAGGTAATTGTATAACATAATAATTTTAGATGTTTCAAAACTAGATGCAATCAAATTTTCACAGATAATTGTATAACTTTAGAGTTTTAGAGAACATAAAAAAAGTTTATTTTTGTAATAACAACGTTTAAAAATTCTATTCGTGTAAATTCAAAATTTTTAGTATTCTCAAATATCTAAAAATATTTACGAAAACTAGTCGAAATAAAATTAATTTAAATTTAAATTTTAGCAATCAGGTTTGCTGAATAAAATTTTAGTAGCTTCATTTGAAACAAACTGTGAATCTTTAAAATAAAATTATATTTTCTACTTCTTTGGAATATGATTCGCTCAAAAACCAAAGCATTTAAATAGGGAAAAAAGTTAGGATAATTTTTTTTACATAACCTTTACCTTTTTTTATATAACCTTTGTAATTGTTATTATTGTTTTGTCCATATTTAGTCAGCGCCCTCTATACTAAAATGATGCAAAATTCAGTATGAAAACAATCCACCTTCCTAGCATATTTTTTATTTTAATATTTTCTCACAATGCAGTGTTTTTACTGGTATAATAAAAAGACATCGATTTAATCTAAGTCAAAAATCTCATAAAAATTAGGAATTTATTAAAGCTAATATTTAAATTATTTATTAACTCCAGTCAATTGTTTTAGCTAAATAATAAAGTAAATTTAAGTTTATTTTTATTTTTAAAGTCTAAAAACTGGAGCATTTTGATTTATTTATTTTAACAAGAGTTAAATTGGAAAACAGCCTTAAAGGATAAGAAAAAGTATTTAATGGTGGTAAATAAAAATAATTAGATACAAGACGCAGTTATTAATTTGACTGACCTAATAGCTCCTTAAAAATAAATAAAAGCTATTAATTTTCATGGCTGATTTTCGAAGCTCTGTCACCAAGGAAAATAAAAAAGCCATAGTTTAAGTGCCTTACACTTAAAGCAATGCGAAGATTTTAAATTAAATATGTAATCTTGCAGTGAAGAATTATCTAGGCTTTAGAACAAACAGATAACTTATATATTTTGAAAGCTATTAAACTTTTTTAGAAATCGCCAATTTGGCGACAATTTTCCACCTGCATGAAAATTTTCAAAATCACTACCTTATTCTCAGTTTTTTCTCATTTTTATCAACCCAAGTAATGCAGCATTGGAGTAAACATATATAAATATTAAAAAATTAGACCGTAAACGCTTTTCAATTTCACAGAACTGTGGCGACGTTTTGCGCCATTTTCAAATAAGCGTAGACAGAGCTGGTTTTAGATAGGCTAAACTTAAAACTAAAAGTAATGAGTATCAGTTGCAAACTCACAGCAGTTATGAAAATAGCATATTATTCGCAAAAAAAAAAAAAGAAGCATAATTTCATATTACGAAGAAGCCCTCAAAAAACAGACTTAATGGAACACGTTCGAAAGGCCTTAACCCTCGCCATTCCAGGCTCCTCGATATTTTTTTGTTCTTAACAAACTACAAATAATTGATGATATAGTATTATTAGGCAGTACAATACAGATCAAAGGAGGTGGAAGGTAAGGGGGTCGCTTTAAGAGCGATAACGATTGATAATTTTTAGAACTTTTAATAAATTTTTCTTTAAACTATAATAAAATAAAATGATGCGATTTGTGGTATTGAGTAAGTAATTCAAAACTTAACGTTTCTCAGTTTTTAGATTTTTTGAAATCTTATCTTATTGCAGTTTAAATTGATAAAAAGCGAATTTGGATAACGCTAAAAATTTCTTTTCACTTTGATTGCATAAAAAGCATTGTATTACGCATTGCAATTGCATAAAAAGAAAGATAGTTTTCAAAAAATCTAAAAACTAATAACTGCTTACCATATAAATATCTTTCAGAAATCGTTGATTGCAGAATTGTATTTGCCTGATTTTGTCAGAAAAAGAAATTAATAAAGAATCTAAAACACCGCACTCTTTATATCTCAAGCTGTGACTGGATGGCGAACTTCGCCTATATCGACAGATACTGCCAAATGCGATTGCAGTACCCGTTTATAATATGTTTCCTTCCACAAACTAATTTTGAAGCTTCATTTTTTTTTAATAAAAAAAACCTGTTTGGTTGTCTAATTTTTGCAAACGAAAAATTACGTTCGAAGAAATTAATCTCTGAAACATGGAATTTTTTAGAGTGTCGTGCCTGAAATAGTCGAAATAAATTAAGCCCTGGCAGCAACTCCTAGAAAAAAGAAGGCCTCAGCATGGATCAATTTAGTAGTACGACGTAACGAACATAAACTTCAGGCTACTAAGCAGCGCAGTGGTGGTAATTACGAAAGATGTCATTACGTTTGGACTACTTAAGGATCAAATTTCCTGCTTATGGTAACCATGCTGAGGCCTTCTCTTTTCTAGGAGGTACTGGTGCCGGTCGCAATAACGAGACTCCCTTTGGGATGATATTCGAAGTAGGACATAAAAAAAATGATAATAATAATTCTGTCTGTTGTTTCATCCCCTTCTTTACCCACCTGCTATTCCCCATAGGGAGGGAGTTTGTAATTGAAGGCACTTGTTGTTCTGTGCCAAAGAATAAAAAATTTCTCACCTGAAGGTCTTGAATCTGATCGTTGTTCTTACGAACAGAAAATGGTGCCAGAGACTGATTGCAGCATAACCAGTTAGTCAGGGATGGGCCAGTCCCTATCTATAAACAAAGAAATGAAAGTGTTCTTATATATACTGAATGAGTCATGGTGACAAAGCCCTTATCTCCCATTGAAGTAACCTAGATTTGACTAGTAGTTTAGTCGCTATCGGCAGCCAGCGATCGCTGGGATACAAATCAAGGTTACCTCTGTTCCCTGTAGCCGCCAACCAGACGTATAATATTCTCAGTGGTAGACGGATCATGGGTCAGAATCCCTTTGTCATCGGGCTAACTATGGAAGGTTTATATATAGATACATACATACACGCTCTTTCTCACTCTTTATTATTCGCATCCTTTTTTCTTATTTTATTTTTGGATTCAAGTGTGCATCATGAATTAACATTTTAAAGTTTTCCCTTTACTAACTGTGAGATCCACATTATTCCCTCAAACTATTAAATGATCCAATTGTAATTTCTGACGTTTCCCTTTTTGCAAGTCATTTAAAAGCTCACCGGTCACCTTTAAATAACGTCTTGAAAACAGATACAAACTGGTGTTGGACTCCCATATGTCAAGAAGCATTCGAAATTTTAAAAAATGCTTTCATTTGTAAATATGTTTTAAGAATATTTAATCTTAAATTACAATGTCATATTTTTGCTGACGCATGTCAAAGTGGGGTCGAAGCAATTTTGAAACAGCCAGATGTTTCAGGTGTCTTACATCAGGTGTTTTACATTCAGGTGCATTCCATCCTCGTTCTTTAAGAGACTATGAAAAAAAATATTACACTATCGCCGAATCTGAATGACTTTCTTTTGTTGATGCATTCAACAAATCTCATCATTATTTATTTGACAATAAATCCACCAGGATTACAGACCATCCAGCATGAATTCGGCTCCCAAATGTAAAACAATTTAAAATGAAGGCCTTTCCGCTGATCTTAAGTAAGTATGATTATGATATGAAATACACAAGAGGCATCTTAAACTTTGAGACTGACATGTTGTTTCGAAGTATAATACACTATCCGGCCAAAAATCCGTACCACTGGGTGTCCGCGTACTTTTGGCCGGATAGTGTAGTAATAATATTGATATAAATAATGAAAGCCATTTTTCACATCTTTTGCAATTAGGCGAAATTCGCGAAGTCCAACAAAATGACAATTTAATTGGAAATTTCATTGAAATTGATAATGTTTTATAAAACAAAAAAGGGTTTTACCAAAATTGTTGTTCCGTTTTCTTTAAGACATAAATTACTTGAAATTACTCATATAAAATTCAGTCATCCGGGGATTCAAACAAAATTTGGGGAAATATTAATTTAGATATTAAAATTTAATAAACAATGTCATATTTGTGAAATAAATAAGAAACCCTAGACAAAACCAATTTGGATTACATGTGAAAATGCCCTCAGCCTATTGAAATAATTGCAGTAGGCGGCAGTTTCAATGGTTTTAATTATTATAATTCAAAGAAAAAAATATTTAACCTTAATAATTGATCATCATATATGTGGTCTTTTGCATCTAAATCGATAACTGCAGAAACTTATATTAACTTTTTGAACCAAATTTTTCAAACTGAAACTCCTAAAGCATTTCAAGCGATAACAGCGCTGCATTTACCTCCCAATTATGCCTTTACATGACTTTTTCTTGATTTAAGAAAGATTACGATTAAACGATATTCAGAAGTAATGACCTTAAATAGAAAGTAAAACAAATAAGACCTTTCTTCTGACAGAGATGTGGCCTCCTCTTTTGTCGTTCAACTTATCAAAATATCGGAAGAATGCCTTCAATTTCTGCCGGTGGTTTTGCCTGAAAACAAATATTTATAATTTTTTTAAAAATTCATAACACATATTTTATTTAACAATATAAACTATATTTCTTATTTTACAAGAGAGTCGTCTAAAATTACAGAATTATGCCCTTTCAATGCTTTTATTTATTACCCATTGGCGAAATGGGTCTTGGTTTGGATTTGATGGCGTTCACACACTTTTCTACTGTTTTCAAGAGTAATAGCAAACAGTGCGCATGCGCCATCATTGCATGCGTTGCTATGGCGACAACTGCTGTTTTTCTTTTTATTTTCACTAGCAGGCATTTTAAGGTATTTACATAATAATAATTGAAAGTATTTTTAATATTCTTTTTATTTATAACGTATAATTACTGGCTTGACGGTGATTTTAATATAAATATGAATGCTGAAGAAGGAAAAGTGTTTTGTGACGTCTTGAAACACGTTCATAGCCAGGATATGAAAATCAATCATCGAACAACAAACATCAATTGAGACAGTTTTTGCAATCTATGATTTGAAATGTTGTGGCGTTTATCGGAGTCGAACCAGAAAGAAAAAGCACTTGACCAATGGGTGACCAGTGATCGCAATAAGGCGATTAATTCTGGAGAATTCTGGAGAAGTAAGGCATTTTGAGTCGAGTGCTGTTTTTCAAATTCTGTTGGCGCAGTGGACGTAGAATGCATAGTCATATACATACTCGAACACTTTTTACTAAACATATAGCAAACATATGAAAAATATTTAACTAGCTAAAACATAGGAATGTGACATAGTGCATCACTCGGACACAACGCCTACGTAAAGCGACGCGACTTTTTGAAGAGGCCTGCTTTCGAAAAATGCATGCCTTTAACGCAAGTTTTGCAGTAATTGCATGTCACTTATGTAATCTGTAAAAGAAAATAAACCTGTAGCCAGAGGATTATTATCAACTCAGCGGAGTAACATACCATTCCAACAATTCTAATTTACCAAAAGAAAGATATGAATTCAAGTTACAATCTTTTTAAGTAGAATAGGCGTGTCAAGGCTGCGCGATTTTCCCACTCTCCAAACGTTTCGCCTCTCCGTTATAATGGCTACGGAAATGACGTGGGGAAAAAGAAGACTTGCGGATACCATGGTAACGGAGAGGAGAAAAGGGAAGAGAGTGCGAAAATCGCTTTGTCTCGAGGCGCGTTCGCTTATTCTATTTGAAAAGTGAGTAATAAGGATCAGTTAAAGTTTCTTGAATTTTTTATACCATAAATGATAGATAAGCGGAGGGATACACCGGAAGTTCTCTAAATTTCTTTCGGTTTTAGAAAGCTTGCTATAGTTTGCATTCGGTCGACCATCCATTTCGATGTTTTTAAATATATATTTTGAAACAATCCTTGCTTACTTGTGAAGATGAGGGAAGAAGTGAACAAAATTGAAGTCTTGTAAGGTGGGGTGTGTCTTGGAATTCCTTCTTGGAAATGTCGAGAAGAAAGCATTAGCCAATAAGGACGCCACCATTTCTCGATCCAAGTGAAATTCTCCATCTACTCACAAAAAACAAAAAAGAAATTGCCAATTATATATTTTTTTTTTACCAGAACTTAAATACACTAATAACTGATACTTTGTTTTTCTATTTCGATGGGAGCTACACCTATAGTTTTATTTTATTTTATAACCGTCGTTGAATAGCAGCTCTAAATTTTGGGTTTACGACTACTAATATTCAACGCCGTAGCCTTGTAATTTTGAACTCAATCCAGAAGGCAAGGGAACTCCTGGATTGGGAGAAATTTGCCTTCATGGAGGAATTTTTGATGGAACTGATCCGCATTTGCGTTACATGGAGAGGAAGACCACGAGAACCCTCACGGTTAGCCTGACGGAACCCATGGATTCGTCTAACACTGAGGATATTTCACGTCAGCACTGTGGTCGGTGCAAACCGGATGCGCAATTCATATCGAATAGCCATCGCCGGGATCGAACCCCGGTTCACCTCATTGGAAGTCGAACACTGTATCCCCTGAGCTACTGCGGCTCTAAAGTGTAAGGCTTGCCATCATTTGAGTGTTTTCCCTCATTTGACTATATTTGTAAAAAATAGTGCTGCTTGTTTTATTTTGGTTTAGCATCATAGCAAGCTTGCGGAGTCTTCCAAATTCATTTGTTGTTTGTTTCGTTAAAAGTTAAATTGGAAGGACGCTTTATATTCAATACACTACAAGCATAATAATATAGAGCCGCGACGGCTGAGAGGATAGAGCATTCGCCTTCCAAAGAGGCGAACCGGGCTCGAATCCCAGTCGATATGAATTCCGCATCCAGCTTGCACCGACTACAGTGCTGACGTGAAATATCCTCAGTGGTAGACGGATCATGGGTTAGAGTCCCCTTGCCGTCAGGCTAACCGTGGGAGGCTCTCGTGGTCTTCCTCTCCATGTAACGTAAACGTGGGTTAGCTCCAACAAAAAGTCTTCAACGAATACTTGATCCAGGAGTTCCTTTGTCTTCTGTATTGGGTTCAAAATTACAAGGTTACGGAGTTGAACATTAGTAGTCGTAAACTCATTAAATTGGGTCAGCTGTTCAATGACGGTTATTATAAAAAATCATAAAAAGTACATTGATATTGGATGGTACTTTTCTTCAAGCTTAATTGTTAAAATCAGTCAGCAGTAGTAACCCCGAAGACTTACGGCGAATTGACCCCCAGAGTCATCTGCGTTTATTTTTACACTGTCAACCATCTATTAGATTGGTTGACCGTGATTCCGGTTGATACCGTGGAAACAGTTAATCTACCTGCCCACAGGACAGGTAGATTAACTGTTTCAACGGAAGAACTTGTTTCAATTTTAACTTTTTTCAACAGATGTCCATGACATAGTCAAAGTTCTCTATTTATTAAATTTCAGTAACAATTTAAAATCTCTCTGTCAACCATTAAATCACACTAACAGCGGTAAGTCTGAGTTTAGGACAGTAGGTTGCAGAAATTTCAAACTTTCATCCATTTCTGTCGTGAGATCAGATCATAACCTCATCCTCTAATGCTCCATTACTCGCTGCACTACTTCCTCACGCACCTCTTGAGCCATAATTCGAGTAATGTACAATATCTCTATACTATTCCCAGAAAAAGGCAATCTCTGTCACCAATAATTTGCATGGCAGTATGCGGCACCATAGCGCTGCTTGTGTTTGAAATTTCTATAGCAATTTTAGAGAGGGCCTAAAATAAATCTAAGAAATAACTTCGTAACTATGTTTTTATATTTCTATAAAAAATACGAAATTACTCTAAATAAAATTTTAACATATTGCTAACTATTCAACACTACTTAAACTATCAAAGACTACCTAACAAAATGAATCCAAATACATACTTAACGTATAAATAATTATTTAAATCTACTTAAATTATTACTAAAGACAATCTAAGAAAATGGCGAAAACTGGTGGTTTTTCAAACAAGTTTTCAAGTTCTATTTGATTTCCTTAGAGGAGGAATGTCAAAAAATAGTTCGTTAGCGGGTGCCTTCGTCATTAACGAAACCTATTGTCCAAATTTCATGTTTCTAGCTACATTAGTTGCTCTTATGAATTAGTCAGTGTGTCAGGACATGTATTTTAGATGAATCTTGTTTTTGTTGTGAAAAGGGTAGTGAACTATCCAGGTTTCACTGTGTTCCCAAGTCAAACTTTTTGATGGTTTTCCATTTATGGACTAATATAATCTTGATGGTAACCATCAATTATTTCATCATGAATCATTTTAGTTTTTGATGGTGAACAACATAAGTAACCATCACCCCAATGTAGGAATTCGGACTGATTTATGATGAGCCAACATAAAAAAACAGACAAATTGTTTTGTTGGTATATTCCTGAGAGCCAACAATCATTCCCAATAAACCATCATGGAATTGTATAATTGGAACCATCATGGATTGTTGGTCCATGAAAATCAAACTTCTCTTGATGATTAGCCATCATAGTATTAAAGTAGCATTTTCCATCAAGGAATGAAGGAAGTTTGTTGGCATATCAAAAACGATGAACATACAATGGAAAATGTTGGATGATGGTAGTCATCAAATGATGAAACCAACATAAATCATCAAAATGATTTGATGAGACCATCAAGAGTTTGGACTTGGGTTGATATTGAGAGTCATTTTTAAGAAAGTATTATATGGGTCAGATTACCTTCCTGGCAGAGACTGTAAAAAAATCCATCTTGTGGTCTCAAGTAGGGTAGTCTGGATGCTGAAGATGCCATGACAGGCAATGTTTGATGCATGAAGTGACACCTCTCATCTTCTGAGAATTCATCTTTAAAAAAACGTTCCAATTCTTGGAATAATTTTGGTTGGGGAACATCCTCTTCTTCCGGATCTAGAGAAACACTTAAAAAAAAGGAAATTCATTTGAAACACGGATAAATTTCAACTAAATTATTATTTTTTTGTTTTGTTTAGAGATTTTTGGAGCAAGAGACAGTTGCGGCTATACCACGCCTACAACTAGGTGAATTTTATGCATCTAGGTTGTGGGTTAAAAGCTAGATTGATGCATAGACACCAATGTCCTTGAGGTAAAAGAAAATGATATAATGTGGGTTATCTCCAATTAATGAAGTCAATGATGGATTTAATCTACAGAAATGGAGTTGTCTCTAAATTTTAAAATTGTTGCAGCGAATGAAAATATGTTGAATAGTTATTATTTATTGTAATTATTTTTTTTATTTTCTTCAATTCAATAATAATCGAGACTTGCAATTTTTTACATTGACTTAATTGACCTCCTCAGAATTGACTTTTCCTTCACAGATTACGATTTTATTATGTCTAGAGACCCGCATTATATCATTTACTCTTTATAGAAAAATTAGAAGAAAAAATCGGACTTTCTTAAAGAATTTTTTATCTAATGATTGGATCGTCAAGCTCTAGACCTCAATCTTAATGGGGCGGGGGGGGGTGAGCTCGAACATGCTCGAATTGATAAGTGCAGACGATATTTTAAGTTACGAAATCAGACACAAAAACCTACTTTCTCTGAATTAAAAAAAAATTTATATTAAAAATTTGATTTCTCAGGAACTATTCGACCGATTTTGCTCAAATTTTTTTATTTTTCCATGTAAAATTACGCATTTTGAAGTGAGGTAAAAAAAATTTGTACCTTACAGTTCAAATTATTTTCGACTAATATTAAATAAAATAATACATATTTACTAAAATTTTTTGCTCAGAATTATCTTTGGACAAGCGAATTTTATGCAAAAAATTTTCAATTCGCTTAAAAAGTTCTCGACACATGGTGAAACACGCAAAAGGTAAAATTAACATTAAGAGTTCCAAACTTTGGGAAACGCTCTCCTGACTCCAATTCTGGGGATTATATTTCCCAGATTGCGGCTCCCCGCTATATTTTAGGGGTCAAATATCCAAATCAGTCATAAAAAAAGAGATATGTTTATTTAGAAAAAATACATTTTTGTGTCTGATTTCGTAAGCTAAAATATCGTTTGTAGTAATCAATTAGCATATTTGAGGTTAAGCCCTCGAACCATTAAGATTAAGTCACAGAACGTAAAGATCCAAACATTAGAAAGATAAAAAGTTATCCAGGGTGGTCGTTTTTTTTTTTTTTTNTTTTTTTTTTTTTTTTTTTTTTTTTTTTTTTTTTTTTTTTTTTTTAAAGCAAAGTGTTTGTAAAAATTAGGAGCCTACCACCGACACAAAAAAAGATATTTTAAATGGCAAAATTCTGAATTGGTGAAGTAATTTTTAAACAATTAAATTTCAAAAAAACTAGTGAGATAAATGAAAAGATTCACGGTTAATTTTTTTTTTATCAGAAATAAAAAGATATAATTCTGCAATTTCTTTATGACTATTTCCAAAATTACAGAACAATTCGTCTCCAATAAAGGATGCAAGTTGTAGAGCAAAAATGTTAAATATATTTCTAAAATGACTGTTTTCGAAACAACGTTCTTTTTACAAATAATTTATAACTAATTCATATCATGTTTGTCTATCTTTAGATAATCTTATAAAAATGGTTAAGCAAACAGTTTCATGAAAATGGCACCAAAACTTCGTTGCAATAATTTGGTGGCGTATGGGTGGTTTTTATAATGTGTAATAACTTTTTAAAATTTATAAACTTTTTGGCAGTTTTTAGTTTAAAATGTACAGCTTTGCTTCGAGTTGAACGTACTCAAACTGAAGTTCTTTATTATTGTTTCTCTCCGCGCAAAAACAAACATCAGAGAGAGAGAGAGATAACTCACCATGCGATGTGATGAATATGCGTCATGAGTTGAACGAATTGCCTCGTGTCTTTACATGTTTTCACTTGAAAAAGAGATAGTAAGATGTCTGGCCAAAAGGGAAGATCACATGGCAGCAACACATGAGCCATATCCTACCTGTGGGGATAAATTATTATTTTACAGGATGTTCCGTAATTGGCGATCGAAATGGGCTACAGGTGGCGTAGAGGAGAACTCACGAGCAGAGCCAGAGGCATATGGGGCACTTGCCAGCTTTACATAAATCAATTCAAGATAAAAGAAAATGGATTTCCCAGTAGACTGCTGGATTTTTCCAGTTTCTTCTGATCCACTGGTTTAACAAAAATTCTCTTAGTTTTTGTACATTTTAGTAAAGTTCCTACAATGGAGTAAGTTTTCTAAGAAATCCCTATTGAAATACAGTTTTCGCACATATTATTGTTTGCTTGAATATTAAAATAAGTATTATATACAATAAAGCTAGCCTAATTTGTAAAAATGAGTATAAAACTCTTTTTGTCCTAAAATGTACAGTTTATTTTTATGCAGAACTCACTTTTTAAATTAATTAAAGAATACACTCTGTAACAAAAAAAATCGACGCATCAAGAAGCAATCATCCGATTGCTTTGAATTTTCGTATGCCTGAATGTTTTGAACAGATATGGCTGGAATGATGCCGACTGGGGACGTTTAGTCTTCAGCGACGAATCCCGCTTCCAACTGTGTCCTGATGATCATCGAAGACGTGTTAGGAAACGCACAGGGCAGAGGGGGAGATCCTGCCTTCACTATTGCACGCCACACCGGCCCTCAACAAGGCATTATGTTCTGGGGTGCCATCTCCTTTGACAGCCGGACCCCTTTGGTCGTTATTAGAGGTACACTTACTGCACAGCTGTAAGTCGACGACATCCTAAGACCTGTTTTGTTACCGTTCCTTTTGCAGCTCCCTGGGCTGGTTTTTCAGCATTACAATGCCAAACCACATACGGCACGTGTTGCTATGAGCTGTCTGCAAGCTTGTCAAACTCTTCCTTGGCCTGCCAAATCACCAGATCTCTCTCCCATCGAGCATGTCTGGGATATGATGGGAAGGCGATTGCATCTGGCACGGAATGTTGATGACCTCGTTCGACAATTGGATCGAATTTGGCAGGAAATAC
>NC_092205.1:89345043-89405076 GCF_043381705.1 Parasteatoda tepidariorum | reverse complement strand
CAAGAGGGGCGAAGTACATTACTCACCCTTCATTTAAATTTCAGAATTAAATAAAGTTTTTTTCTTAGAAAATCGCTTCAAAGTTGAAAAAAGTTTTTTTCTTCCTTTAAGTTTACTAATTTAAATTGACTTTATTTTTGTGAATGTCTAAATTTCAGAAGGGGCGAAACGCAATATAGGCCCTTTTATTAAATTTCAGAAGACAATAAGGTTTTCTTTTTGAAAAATAGCTTCAAAATTGAAAAAAAAAATTGTTTTTTCCTAAAATTACCAATTTTACCTAAATTTATTATAACCTCTTACTTTAATTTCAGAGGAAAATTAGGTTTTTTACTTGGAAAATAGCTACAAAGTTCAACTAAAAAGTTACTTTTTTCTAAAATTTTACTTTTTGACTATTTTTTACTCGGAATTTTACTTGATTTTATTTTCTCGAATGTTTAAATTTCAGGAGGGGCGAAATATATTGTTTGCCCCCTCACTAAAATTTCAGAGGGGGCGACTGCCCCCTCTGCCCCCCCGGCTGGCACGCCACTGCTACATTTAAAAAAAAGTGGGCGTAGTTAACTACATTTTATTTTATCTTATCATCGTCGTTGAACAGCCGACCCGATTTTGGGTTTACGACTACTAATGTTCGACTCCGTAGCCTTGTAATTTTGAACTTAATCCAGAAGACAAGGAAACTCCTGCATCACGTATTGGGAGAAATTTGCCTTTGTGGAGGACTTTTTGATGAAACTAACCCGCATTTGCGTTACATGGAGAGGAAGACCACGAGAACCTCCCACGGTTAACCTGTCTGCAAAGGGACTCTAACCCATGATCCGTCTACCACCGAGGATATTTCGCGTCAGCACTGTGGTCGGTGCAAGCCGGATGCGGAATCCCAGCGATTCGAACCCGGTTCACCTCATTGGAAGGCTCATTTCGCTCTATCCCCTCAGCCATCGTGGTTCTAGTTAACTACATTTGTAAATAAGCAGTTGTAGCAAACTACAAAAATAATGTAGTTTTTTTCCGGCCACCGATTATTAGAATTGTTTAAACAACAGACGCTGCCGCCGAATATCCAATCAATTCTAGCATCAGTCCAGACTTTCAAAAAGCAAACAGCATAGCTGATCGAATAACGGAAGTGAGTGTAATTACGTAACCAAATGATTGTTCCGATACCGTAAATTCACTTTTACATGATGTAAACCAATTGTGCTATATGAAGTTTCTCAGATACGAAATCTTTCAAGACACTCTTTTTGTCAGAGAAATCGAAACCTTTCCAGTCACCACGTTGGGTCGTTGAACAGCCGACCCAATTTCATGGGTTTACGACTACTTACGTTCAACTCCGGAGCCTTGTAATTTTGAACCAATCCAGAAGATAAGGAAACTCCTGGATCAGTACCCTACAGAGGTATTGATTTGTTGTGGGAACATGGAGGACTTTGAGACTCGACAGATTTAATGCGCATCAGTCACCATTTACTACACGGGGAGTCTTCGGCCGGCGAGGATCGAACCCACGACCTCTTGGATATGGGCCCAGCGCCCAACTGACCAGGCTATCCCGGCCCCCACCAAAATATCGTATAGCGTTCGCCCTCCAGTGATGCGTACGGGTTCGAATCCCAGTCGATACGAATTCCGCATCCGGCTTGCACCGATCACAGTGCTGACGTGAATTATCCTCAGTGGTTGACGGATCATGGGTTAGAGTCCCCTTGCCAACAGGCTAACAGTGGAAGGTTCTAGTGGTCTTCCTCTCCATGTATCGCAAATGCGGGTTAACTCCATCAAAAAGTCCTCCACAAAGGCAAACTTTCTCCTAATACTTGATCCAGGATTTTTCTAGTCTTCTGGATTGTGCTCAAAATTACAAGGCTACGGAGTTGAACATTAGTAGTCGTAAACGCATAAAATTGGATCGGCTGTTCAACGACGGTTATAATATAAAATATACCGAACTGGAAGCTCTGTCTTTGCAAATAGATCGAAGCCGCAAGAAGTTGTGGACGAAATTGCAAGTAATCGTCATCGAGACGAATTGTTGCTACGACGAGTTGTGCTCGCGACAAATTGTGCGCTCGACGAATTGTGTTAGCGACGAATTTTGTCCACGAAGAACTGTCTCCACGATGAATTATGCCCACGACGTATTGTTTACGCGACGAGTTGACCACGACACCCGTCGCGACATGTACGAACAAGTGATCTCAGTTGATTAATGGATTTGCTCGCTCCTTTCAAAACATTTTAGCTAAATACTATTGTTCTAACTATTTTATTAAATTAATTTGCTTACATTCTGTGAAAAAAAGAATTAATATTACTTTCACTATAAATACTTGAACTGGCAACTTATGTAATAATTTTTAATGAAGGTTGCAAAGGGTTATTTTATTTTATAACCGTTCTTTGAACAGCCGACCCAATTTTGGGTTCACGACTACTAATGTTCAACTCCGTAACCTTGTAATTTTGAACCTAAGTCAGTAAACAAGGGAACTCCTGGATCGATAAGTGGGAGAGATTTGCCTTCGTAGAAGACTTTTTGGTGAAAAAAAACCCGCTTTTGAGTTACATGGAGAGGAAAAACCACAGCCCCCCCACGGTTAGCCTAACTGCAAGGGGACTCTAACCCATGATCTGTCTACCACTGAGGATATTTTACGTCGACCCTGTCAGCGGAATTCGTATCGAGCAGCCATCGCTGGGATTCAAACCCTGTTCACTTCATTGGAAGGTGAACGCTCTATTCCCTGAGCCACCACGACCCTCCAGGGTTATTGGAAACAGTTCGAAATTAATGTAGGCCCAGCAACCAAAGAATATGCTCAAAATGAAGATGACCTCAGCTGCTGCTCTAAAAACATACGAAACATCACATGAGGGTAGATCGACAAGAAAAAGAGAGCACTTGCGACTGTTGAAAATGGAGAAGAAGCATCACATGGCACTGTGGGCCAGAAGACTATGATCTTTGGCCAAAAGTCAAAATTAAATTTTCAACGAAAATATGTGTAGGCAGTTTTAATATCGACGAAATTAAGTATTCATAATCATTCCAAACATTACAATTTACTTTTTGGACCGACAAGAGTACAATGTAGTGAAAAATATGTTAGTTTTTTTTTTAAAATGTAACTTTTAAATTTATGTTTCAGAAATATATATATAGGAATTTCACCTTTCTGTTACATTTTTATCAGAGTAATTAATCTGAAATTATAGTACAATTTTTCCATTTGTTGGATTAGTTAATACTCTTGATAAACTTATAGTTCATATCTTATAATTTGACATTTTACAATGTTTGAATCACTTTCGAAACTTATCTCCAAAAAGTTCCACGAGGTAATTAGCTAAACTTTCTTTTGTTGTCTTCTTTCGAAAAAACCTGCCCCTTTTTTCCCGTATTGCAAAGGTGGGCTAAATATACCGAAAAACAAAAATTATGTTTTTTTTCCCTCATGTTTTCGCGTTATTTTGTAATATTACTTCGGAAATATAATTTGCTTTTCACTTTTAACATAAAATTACGAAAATTATTATATTTTCACTGCTATATTTAAACGTACTATATATATATATATATCTTTTTTCTTTTTGCTTGCCATATTTCAGCCGCCATTTTTTTTATTGGTATTTGTAGTGTATTTCAAAATTTTAATTATGAATTCAATTTACCTGCACATAAAAACCCTAAATAAAAAACCCCAAATTTTGAGACAAATTTTATCGAAATACTAATTTTGGCCACGAAATCTTGGATGCTGGCCCACTGTGCATAGACCTGGTATTGATACTTTGTAGTTAATTGCAAAATTTTCAACGTTATTTACTCGAAACTGTGTTTCACTCACTTGCTGAATCTCTAACTAGTAAAATTTTCAATCGATTTACTTCCTAGTTGGACACAATATTTACAACAAAAAAAGTTCTGTTTCTCGTAAGGATTTTTTTTAAAATTGGCTTGACTGGTTTTGCGTAATCCATGAAAACATAAGTTATTTCTATGTCATGTTTTTTAATTTTTTTTTCTTTAAAAAAAATTCTACAAAGCTACATCCATGCAGTTACATAATAAAAAATGAAAAAATAAAAAACGTTACCAAAGTAGGATGATTTATTTTCTACTAGTTACGGATAATTTTAAAATTAAGTTATAAACGTGTAATTTTTATTTGTTACGAAATAAAAGAGATTAAAATATTTACAATGAAATAAAAAAAATTAGTCTATTCTGATCGTTAAAAAATTCATTAAATAAAACCCCTTCTTTTTTACCAGTTTCGACTGTTTAGTTCCCCCTTAAATAAAAACTTGTTCAAAGCAAATGTATGTCAAGGGTTTATTTTAAAAAATGGAAGATATTTCTATACAGTCTCTCGCCAAATTATTAGACGCACTATAAGATTCTATGTAAAATCTTAATTATCAGGTGATACTATACAGCCATATTGTTTTTACGCGACTGAAACCGGTTTGTAATTGTTTACATTCGTGTATCAATTGGTTAACATTGTAATACAATACGCCAAAAATAAATACAAATAGGAAGTGTATAAAAAATCTTCTGAATAAAAACCCATTACATGTATGTTTAATTATAAAAGTATTGCATATAAACTCATGCCAACATGCTATTATTAAAGAACTACAGTTCGTCTAATAATTTGGTCTNATACAATACGCCAAAAATAAATACAAATAGGAAGTGTATAAAAAATCTTCTGAATAAAAACCCATTACATGTATGTTTAATTATAAAAGTATTGTATATAAACTCGTGCCAAACATGTAATTATTAAAAAAACTATAGTGCGTCCAATAATTTGGTCTAATTATTATAATATACTAATATAATACCTGATAAATATTCTACATTTATTTAATATATCGTCTAATTTATCCAATCGCCGAATTTATATTATATATCGTCTAATTTTTCCAATTGATACACGATCGTAAACAAGTGCAAACCGGTTTCAGTCGCGCAAAAACAATATGGCTGTATAGTATCACCTGATTATTAAGATTTTTACACATAATCTTATAGAACGTCTAATAATTTGGCTAGGGACTGTACCTTATGCGTATTATATATGAAAATTATATTTTCTAAAAAAAACTTAACCAGTTATAATTAAACTATATTAAAGAAACAAAACCTCACGTTCTCTTAATTCATTAAATATTAATCTCTGTCTTTTTGATCTTATGAAGCTAAGAAAGAATTAAAGTTTAAATAAATTTATATAAATATTGAATCTATAAACTAAATTTCTTCTTTTTTAGCGGCCCTTATTCAAAAAGGTTCAGCACTGTTTTGCTATTTTAAATTGCTATTTGCGGAATAATTTTGTTTTCCGTGAAATTGTATATAAACACTAACTCAAAACACCCATTCATTTGCAAAAAAGAAGAAAAAAAAGAAATATTCTTTTTGTATGTAAAACAGAATTAAAAAAAAAATCTGAGTTGTTTTTACTTAAATGATAAAAACATACCTTGTTTTTAAACGAAGTGTTGGGGAAAATATCGAAATTCACAAAATTTTGAGTATCATAACAGTTAAGTGAATACTAAGAAATGCTCTCTGAAGAAGAAGTGCTTCTATTTTTAAAAGAATCTCTTTGGCGAACATCCAACAGTTAGGAGTATGCTGTGCGTTGTGCACCCCCAAAAAACACGTGGTTTCTTCTCTCTTATGAGAATTAATTAGGGGAAAATATTTTTAATATTCATGCTTCTTCATAGCGGGAAAAATGTTGTAGCTTACCTTAAGCTTTTCTTTCTAGTTTTTGTAAAACGGTTTGCTAGGTCCTAATAATGCCTGAATCTAATTTGCTTGCCCCCTGCTTTCTGAAAGATCTCAGAAATTAGTAAAAAAGCATCAAACTAGCTTTTTTTTTTAAACCTAATCTTTTTTTAAACGAGGAGGCTCCTTTCCCTGTTCGCATTATAATCCCTTTGATTACTTTGCATTCGTTATTCCCCCCCCCCCTAAAAAGTCAACACTTTACTCAAAAACGAAGAACATTTTATTAATAAAAAAANCCCCTAAAAAGTCAACATTTTACTCAAAAACGAAGAAAATTTTATTAATAAAAAAAGAAAAGAAAATGGCTATCGATTGTTGACCGCGTGAAACTATGCAAAATGGAATAATTCAAATATTCTAGAAATGTTGACCAAAATGCATTACACTACTGTTTATTAATGTAATTTTTTCAAACTCGTGAAAATTTGTCTAACGAACAATATGGGGATGAAAAAAAAATTCAAAAGAAAAAAGCTATTGATTTATTTCAAGTTATTTTATCTTATTGATAATGCCGACACAATTTCGGGTTTACGACTACTGATGTTCAACTCCATAGCCTTGTAATTTTAAACCCAATCCAGAAGACAAGGGAACTCCTGGATCAAGTATTGGGTGAAACTTGCCTTCGCGGAAGACTTTTCGATGGAACTAACCCGCAAAACTACGAAAACCTCCCACGATTAGCCTGATGGAAAGGGGACTCTAACCCATGATCCGTTTATCACTGTGGTCGGTGCAAGCCGGATGCGGAATTTATATCGATCAGCCGTCGCTGGGATTCGAGCCCGGATCACCTAATTGGAAGGCGAACGCTCTATCCCCTGAGCCACCACGGCTCACCTCCGTAGCCTTGTAATTTCAGATCTAACCCACAAGACAAGGGAGCTCCTGAATCAAGCAATTGACAGGGACAGTGATGACGTATTTTATGACGTCAAACCCCGCCTCCTTCCAAACAANATTTATATCGATCAGCCGTCGCTGGGATTCGAGCCCGGATCACCTAATTGGAAGGCGAACGCTCTATCCCCTGAGCCACCACGGCTCACCTCCGTAGCCTTGTAATTTCAGATCTAACCCACAAGACAAGGGAACTCCTGAATCAAGCAATGGGAGCACTCTGGTGACGCAGTCGGTTAAGACGTCACTCACAGAGCTGGTTTGGGAGCTAGAAGTAGTGAGTTCGATCCTGACGGCCGACAAAACAACCTGCTTGTACACGCAGCATAAATATCAATCAATTGATCAAACGGAAGTCACGGTGAACTTTGATATCACTGGTCTAGTAACTAGTTTCTACTCTATATCCGCACCCTATCTAAACAAAACTTCATTGAAAATTATTGTTTCTTTATAACAGAACCCAGCTCACTATACACACATGCGGACTCGCAAGAATTTCATCAAACCTGTAAAATGATTAGCTCCTTCATACGGTATGGACCGACAGTACGTTGAAATAGATGGTGGTTAAATGAATTGTGAAAACGTTGAGTAGAACAATGTGAAAAGCACGCTTTTGCATAATACGAGGCGAAAATCGACATGGCAGAGAAGAAAATCTCATTTTCACAAAGGAAAAATTAAGCACTTTTTCTAAACACCCAATGAAAAAAGCACCTTTAAGGGCTTTTAAAAAAAGGAAAATCGAAAATAAGCACCTTTAAAAAACGCTACGCACTGTGTTTAAAGTACTGAGTACATTACTTACTTGTATTGAACAAAGGAAAAAAAATAATAAGTTCGTCATAAACATAAACAATCCAACAGCAAAGAGGCGAGATTATGGATGCCACTCTAAACTTTTTTTAAAACCGAACTTATTTCTTGACTAATTGATACAGAAATTTATAGCTATCTGACACCAAGATGTCCACGATAATGGCCCTATATTAAATCAATAATTTGCTTATTTTTTGTAAATAATAAACAATACTTTTCTTTACGGCAAACAAAACAAAAATAACCAACTTGTATATTTTTTTTCACTAATTACCAAGTTAAATCACTGACTTTTTCCTAAAACCATTTATTTTTTATTTCACCATTATCTTTTATACTAGCTCAATAAATTTTGCTTTTCTTTAAATAAATAATAATAATAGTAAGTTAACTTTTGCTAGCATTTTAAAAGGTGGGGGAAAAGGAAAAACTAAATCAGAATTATATTCAACAAAAGTACAAATTTTGTTTTCACAAGCAAATGAAGTTCACTTAATCTTATTCTTTCTTTGCAGAGTGATAGATAAAAAAATAACGTTTTCTTTAATTTATTTTTAACAAAACTATCTCTCCCATTTTTAAGGAAATAAATAAATAAAATAAAAAAACCAATCGGGAGAGAGATATTGATGGAATTTAGTCTACTGATTTTTCAGGGTGGTTGCTCAAATCCGGTTTCAAATTTCCATGATTTTTCCAGGTAAAAATTCCAGGTCAATGAATTTTTTTTCTCATTGAGTGTAAGATGGGTTATAGATTACAGGGCATTTACCGTAGCATTTTCTTTTTCCATTTATATTACGCTTGTAATATTAATATGAGGGATAAACAATGACTACAAATTTCCTATCTTAATTTTAAAAGAAATTTATTCATAAAACCATTTCATTTTAAACAACTTTGTCTTTCTTAAAGAAAATATAATTAGTTTGAAATTCTTTGATATTTTGTTGAGATTTCATTTTATCAAAAATAATAAAAATAATTTTATTTTTGAAAATCAGTCATACTTGAGAAAAAAATTGTAGTTAAAAGAAATAATAAACTACTTAATTTAATTTCTATATCATTGATTACATTAAATACACGATTGATTTCCATATTTGATTTAAAATAATTCAGACTTAAACGAAAGGTAGTTTTATTTACTGAAGGTAGTCTCATTTTTTAGTGCTATTTATTCCATATAAAATGCATTCAACCCAGTTATATATTAATAATAAATATTATTCCTACTTGTGCTATTCTAATATTGTTCTTATAATTAAATATTTTCCTTAAATTTAAAATAATCTTGTGATATGTAAATTGTGTTGAAAATACATCTTGTAATCAGTCATATGAAAATTTCATAAGTTTTGTTAATATAAAAAAATAATTTAAGAATAAGAAACTACGAACATTTCTCCAATGTTTATATTTTAGTTTAATAATCCATCCATCCTTTATTGATTTTTTACTTGGAGTTGTTCAATAGGTGTAACATATAATTTTTAACGGAGGGGGGGAGAACTCATAGCAAATAGAAACATTCAAGTTAGCATATATTTCATACCCTTTTGAAAGCCATACTAATATTAAGCTATATTTCTTAATTCACTATTATTAAAGAAATAAAAACTCAAATTTTTACAGCCCATTGAGCATTATTATAATTCAGAAAGATATCACATCACAATTAAAGATGGATCAAAAAAGGAATTATGCAAGATCCATATACAGGGTGACCACTCAAATCAGGGTTCAAATTTTCTTGATTTTTTCCCCCCTTTTTTCTCATTAAGTTATAAGATGGATACAACAAAAGTACCAATATTGTAATGTATTTTATTTAAAATTATATTTCTTTTATTGTATCATTGAAAAAATAATTAAAATACATTTATTTTAACAACTTAGCAAGAATTTTTTTTTGGAATTTTTAACGTTTTGGTACATTATTAATTAAAAAAAAAATAAGGTGGATGTGGAGAAAATATGCTTAGCATGTACAATATATTGTTTTTATTGAATAAAAAAGTTTAATGTGTTACTTTCAATAGTTTTTGCACTAAGTGCACCAAATGGCAAATACAGAGAGACTCAAAAAAACCTTTGACAAGTATTGTTAAATATATTTTCATTAGGGATGTAATGAAGTGATTTGGCAGAATTGCCGAATAGTCGTTCAAAAAAATTGTCTGAATACCAAATATTTGGTGGCCGAATAGTAGTATTTTCCTTTCAAAAATCATTAATAGATATTATTTTCTTATATACGAAATTTTTATACATAAATTTTGAAAATTAATCGAAACTTAGCTATATTATTGGTGTATAAATAAATAAAAACTAACTAATAGCTAAAAAAAAAAAAACTGAAGTTGTCAAGTTGAATAAAAAAGAAACAGAGAAATAGCAAAAAATATTCTCTTAATTAGGACAATGCTTTTACAACAAGAAATCTGCACAGTGCAGAATAAAAAAAAAATAAAAAGTTTCATTCTCTTTCTTCCTAATAAACACATATGAATAAAAAAAATTATATCCTATGTTTATGCAACATTTAACATGTTTCCCATACATTCCCTAATTTTTACCAGCTTCTTAAGGTAAAAGGAGAAACAGTTCCGGAAATATCATTCCTGCAAAAAGAGTAACATTAACGAACTTTCGACATAGTGAATCAAATTTTAAATCAAATATTTACCAACAAAATGTTAACATATAGTTGGTCCTTAAAAGAACCTTTTTTAATTAAAATGTTATAAAAGGTCAAAATTAGCATCAATGCAAACATTGCTGTTAGCGATTGTAAGAAAATATGTGATTGATTGATTTTGCTGAGAAAAATAATTCACCGATTTAATTGAATAGGAGCACAAAAGCTTTTAGAAAGAGTGTAACATAAAATTTAAGGAGAATTTCATGAAATTAAAAATACTAAAACATTTTTAATCATTTAGTCAAAAGAAAGAAAAAAAAAACTAAAAGCATCGAAACAAACTTGAACGATAAATGGAATCAACCCACGGATTAGAAGAGAAATAAATGCTACTTTTATAAACAGGAGCTAATATCTTAACTCCTTCTTCAACCTCCACCACAATCTTTGCCTTTCCTAAACTGCATAATCTCTAAAAAGGGTTCTCCATTCATTTAGCAATCATGGGTTTCATGTGGCATTCTAGTTTAACATAGTTATAATGGAGTAAATTTTGAAGCATGCAAAATATTGCTAAGTTGATATTTCAACTGTATGGCAATAAATTTCCGTCCAAAGAAAGTGGGTATTCCGGACCATGAAATAATTTAAATTAAGAAAATCTATAAAAAAATTCCAGGTGGGTGGCCACCCTGATATGCAGGAAAAGTTCAGTATGATTAACTTTTTGAAATAAATTACATAAAACTTGAAAAATTCTTGCATTTCTAAACTAAAAAATTACGATTCTAATAATTTATATGTTTAACTGTATAATTTTTCCTTTTTAGTTAATGAGGAATTAAGCATTGACAATGTAAGCAAAATTCAATAGTGTCTAAAATATATATAACTTCGTATAGAGAAGACCATAACCACGAATTTTCAATAAAACTGATAAATACTTTAGGAAGTATTTACCCCAGGTATTAAGGAATCTTTGGTATTTATAGGGGTAATAATTCAGAGTATTTACCCCAAGTTTCTAAAAATCCAGTTATTTTACATCGCTAGAATGGATACAAGAGAAGCGTCAAAGTATTTATTTAAAATGCTATTTTTTTTAATGTACCATCTTGAAAAAGTAATTAAACTTCTCTTAATAAAATTCATTGACCATATTTTCTTTAAACCAAAAGTAAAGTTATATGTTTAAATAATGTTTTAGTTAATTGTTTTTACAACTAGAAAGCTGCACTTGAGGAAAGTTTAATTTTTCTTCTCTCTAACATCTAAAAATAAATTTCATATTTTATTATGTTTTCCATACTTCCCTTATTTTGGCCTGCTTTTTAGGGTTAAAGGAGAAACAGTTCTGAAAATATCTCGGGAATGCAAGCAATATTTACGAATTTCAGACAGTGATTACTATACAAATCTAATTTTGAATCAAAATCTGCCAACAAAATTAACTGTTAACATATAGTTGATTCTTAAAAGAAATTCTTATTAGAAATATGGTAAAAGTTAAAATGAAATCGAGAAAATTAACATCAATTTGTAGACTGTTAGCGCTTTTAAGAAAAGGTGCGATTGGTTGGCTTTGGTGAAAAAAATAATTCACAAATTTCATTGGATAAGAGTATAAAAGCTTTCAGAAAAAAAGTGCAAAATAAAATCTATTGTTAATCAATTATAACTAACTATAATCTACATAGTTTTATAGTTTCCAAAGAGGTCAAAGGTTTCTCCATTTATTTAGCAACCATGGGAGTTTCATGTGGTAATCTAGTTTGCCTACAACAGCAAATTTTGACGCAAAGCATCGCTAAATTGACTATAATTCAAACTTATAGCGATAAATTTCCATCTAAAAAAAAAAAATTAACTTAAGAAAATTAATAAAAATCAAAGAAAAGAGTCGCAAATTCCAGGTTTTTAAGGTGGGTGGCCACCCTTTTGCACAAGACTGAAGTGTCAAAGGTCAGTGTTTTCACTGCAGCGCGAGAATCTCGCATTAAAAAATCATTACCGTGAGAAATTTGCGCATTCTATAAATAAATTTCAAAATCCACACATTTCTCGCATTTTTAAATAAGCTTCGAATTAAGCCATTTAGAATAAAATCAGTTTCACTTTTCTTCCCGGATCTTTCATTATTTTCAACGTTTGCCCAGTTATCTAGCTTCCCTATTTCTCAGTATTGTTCAGAACCTTTTCGAACCACTGAACCCCTTTCAGAACACATCTCTGCAACCATGTGTTTACCGTAGGTAAGGTTTTTTCATTTAAGACGTTCAAATTTTTTATGCACTAATGCAAGATGGACAAATACTTAGTAATATGATGATGCAGCAAAAATAGTCAATGCTTTAAAAAATAAAAGAAACTATTTTTTTTCCCAAGCCTATTTGTGTTTTTTTAGTTTAAAAATCTTACTTAACTTTCTGAAATCTCACCCTGTTTTTGAGAAAGGGTGAGAAATTCTCACCCATTTTTTTTCTNCCTGATAATTCCAGGTTTTTAAGGTGGGTGACCACCCTTTTTCACAAGACTGAAAAGTGTCAAAGGGCATTGTTTTCACTACAGCGCGAGAATCTCGCATTAAAAAATCATTATCGCGAGAAATTTGCGCATTCTATAAATCAATTTCAAAATCCACAAATTTCTCGCATTTTTGAATAAGCTTCGAATTATGCCATTTAGAATAAAATCAGTTTCACTTTTCTTCAGGGATCTTTCATTATTTTCAACATTTGCCCAGTTATCTAGCTTCCCTATTTCTCAGTATTGTTCAGAACCTTTTCGAACCACTGAACCCCTTTCAGAACACATCTCCGCAACCATGTGTTTACCGTAGGTAAGGTTTTTTCATGTAAGACGTTCAAATTTTTTATGCACTAATGCAAGATGGACAAATACTTAGTAATACGATGATGCAGCAAAAATAGTCAATGTTTTAAAAGACGTTAAAAATGTATTATAATAAAAGAAACTATTTTTTTCCAAGCCTATTTGTGTTTTTTAGTTTAAAAATCTCACTTAACTTTCTGAAATCTCATCCTGTTTTTGAGAAAGGGTGAAAAATTCTCACCCATTTTTTTTTCTATGATGAAAACACTGCATGGGTGAGATACAATCATGTCAGATATTTTAAAAAGGATATATATGCCACAAGAAAAGAAACAGCCATTAGAATGAAGACTTTATTTTCAGCTTTAAAATGAAATTTTAATTAAGCACAGATCATTTATATAGTTTACAAAGATAACTGGAACTTCACTGACACTACAACTTTTATAGCTTGTCTCGTTAGGAATTAATGAAAACACTAAATTTCTTTCTTTTTTTTTAAATATAAGTTTAAAACAGTAAAGAATAGCAAAGATGGAAAAAGTTATTTTTTTCTTTGCGTATGACATAACCAAAGCAAAAAACAAAGTGAATATGAAATTGATGACCAATGCTCTAAAAACAATAAGTGACAGTTCATTCATGATTACACAAGATGATTACATACAAAAGAATGCAGCTTTTAATTTCAGTCTGCAACTTACATCTTCCCGCCAGTTTGTTCCTGATATACTTCAATTACATCGTCATTTTCCATTTCCAACTGAAAAAACAAGCAGAAGCAATTAAACTAAAAATTACAACCTAATGTATTACGTAGGGGGCAATTTTAACACAAATCATATTAATGGAGGGTTCCCACTGAAATCTGGAAATTCCCCCCCTCGTCCTGTATATTTTTACAATCAAAAGGAAACACACATACCGTTGGTTTTTAAACATTTAAATGAAATAGAGAAAATTAGCGCCAAAGCAACAATCTAAAAAATTTGTCTATAAACATTGCTGTTAGTGATTGTAAGAAAAAGATATGTGATTGGTTAACTTGGTTGAGAAAAAAAATTGAACGTTCTCATTAGGAAGGAGTGCGAAAGCTTTTAGAATAAAAATGAAATCTATTGTTATTAAATTATGATTAAATTTTTTGAGACCTTCAGGGACAGCAGCCAAAATGTTCGGAATAGTAAGGAAAATAGGAGGATTAAAAAAATACGAGTGTCGAAAAACAAATAAAAAAAATTCAACTTTATGTAACTTCATAAATTTTCATGAATATTAATTTAAATCATAAAAATATCTACTCTCTAACATAGCTGATATAAATTTTAAAAACAGCAATTAAAAATAAAATTGCTAAAAAGATCAAAAATTCTCTAAGACAGATTTCACTTTCTACTCTTTCCATTGAGGCCTCAACAATATATTTGCATAAAATTGAGCTAAGAAAAGTTATTAAAAAGTGTTTTTGCAAATTTTTCATTTCATAAATAAAACACTCATATTAAAAATTATTTTATAATATTTTAAAATACATTAATTTCATATATATACATTCAAACTTGGAGTAAAATATTGAACATGAAGAAGATCTAGATCAGTTTAGCCTCTTTTCTAAACATAAAAAAAAAATCACATTTTAAAAAGGCTTAAAAAGAAACCCTAATAATCCATGACTTTTTTTTTTTGCACTTTTTTGAGGCTAAATNTTCATAAATAAAACACTCATATTAAAAATTATTTTATAATATTTTAAAATACATTAATTTCATATATATACATTCAAACTTGGAGTAAAATATTAAACATGAAGGTAGTGATGGCAAGACTAAGATCTAGATCAGTTTAGCCTCTTTTCTAAACATAAAAAAAAATCACATTTTAAAAAGGCTTAAAAAGAAACCCTAATAATCCATGACTACATTAAAATAATATTTGATCTATTTGTAGCCAAATAAAAAATTTAGGTAAATCTAACACATTGATTAAATAATTCTTCAGTTACAAATCTGAATTTTTTCCTTCGTTTTTTTAAGTGAACAACCTTTTAAATGTTTGCCAGTTTGGAATAATTTTTAAATTATCAATTTCATAATCTTTTGTTTGATTCAGTAGTCTTAGCTGAAGTTAATATGGGATTCTTTTCCTCCCAATCTTGATTTCTCGTTTATCCGAAATTGTTTTTCTCACCAATGTGCATAAAAGAGATCTTAGGAAGAAAAACAGAGGTCGCTGGTATGGGTAGAACAAGCGTTTTGTTCATGAAAATATGCATATGTAATGAAATCTATACTTTTGATAAGAAAATTTTGTTAGACTAGAAATAGACTAGCAGAACACCACGAACCAACAGTATTGGGATTCGCGGAAGAGTCACATGCCTAACATTTCAAGCACACAAAACTGCATCTTAAGTTAAGAACATGGTAAAATTATAAACAAATGAACTAGAAAATAGTATAAATACCTGCTTTGGTGTTTCATCATCATTAATTCTTCGCCCATCAAATAAAAAGCGGAGAGAGGTAACTGGCACACCCTATCATGAGATAAAACATCAAAATAAATTTGACACATATCACTCAAATTCTAATTCACAGTTAAGCAATAAACACATACCGTCAAATACTGGTTTAGCAAAAATTTCAATGTAATGAATATTTTCTGAATCCCCATAGAAACAATGAATTAAAAATACCAATATTACGAAATCCGATTCAACGACGGTGAAAATAAGCAACAATTCCTATTTTCTCTCACGATTAAAATTTTTTTTACATATTCAAAATAATAAGTTTCAAGATATGAAAGGGACATGTCAAAAGAGATGACTCACTCGGAAGGGAACACCTTGAAAAGACTCAACTCCAACCCGTCTATGCTTAAAGAAGTAAAAATACATATGGCTAAATAAAAGAGTGATTTTCCAGTTCAGTTGTTTGAAAATGTGCACAATTTGGAAAAGTTTGGAGCATGCATTTGGAGCACAAGTGATAATAAATCCATTGTTCCTTTTAATTTGATTTTGAAAGATTCTAAAAAAATTGATTTGATATTTTTTACATGTAGAGTACAAACAGATTAAAACTATAATTAAATGCTATATTTATTATTCTTTTATGTGAAAAATTCCATGTAAGAAAATAATTTTAGTTAATGTCAAAATTCATAATATCGGTATAACGAATTTTCGTCGTAGAAATTTCAGGAATTCGCTAAAACAGTTTTAAATAAAAAGGTTTATAAAAACATATTTCTTTCTTTTTTTTTTTAAAAAAAAAGGAAAGCTAGATAGAAACAAAAATAGTTCAATTTTTAAACCAAAAAAATTTAAACATTAGAAATCAATATTTTTTATGCACTTTTTCACTCATATTTTTTGAAGAAAAAAGAAAGAGACCATAAAAGAATAATGTTCACAGGGTTCATAATCAAAAAGAAATTTTGTTCCTGAACTTTCCCCCGTAAAACTTCAAACTTTTTTTTTTAAATATAACAAAATTTAATTTAATCAGAATGTAAATTAGTATTATAAATAAAATTGAACCTGTATGAAAATTTTTCCAAAAACAAAAAGTACCTGTCTATCACTGTATGATTTTTTCAGCTTGCCCATCTGTGTTGTCATTTTCACTCTAAAGTGAATTTCATTAGAATCCTGAAATACAATGAAGCAAAAACTCTTAAGACTAAATATCTTTAAAACATATTCAGCTAATTCATTCATCAGAAGAACACATATCCATTAAAAAAAAAAATCTGTAGCAAAGTTTCACACAAGCATTTTAAAAGAGGCATAGTAACACTTATTCTTTTAAAGATGCAGAAAATGCAACATTATCAAACTTAATAGTATTATTTACTAAAAACTTATTTTTCCTAATGCTAACATTTCAATGAATACACTATAAGAGATTTTATATACTATAAGAAAATTTCATTATTTAAATGCATTTAGTTTCATGCGAATCTACAAATAAAGGGGACTTGGTTAAGAAATAAATTTAGGACATAGAACAAAGTTTTAAAAGAGGATAAGACATATGTTATTTCTCTTAACATGAGACACAAAACACATATTAAAGCAGCGGACTGTTATTTTATTTGCACATTGAATTCACACACTTGCCTCTTTCGAGGTTGGTAATACACACACTAGTTCTCTCGTTTTTTACACAGAGGGCATTGCTCGCATACAAAACTGANTCTCTTAACATGAGACACAAAACACATATTAACGCAGCGGACTGTTATTTTATTTGCACATTGAATTCACACACTTGCCTCTTTCGAGGTTGGTATTACACACACTAGTTCTCTCGTTTTTTACACAGAGGGCGTTGCTCGCATACAAAACTGAACAACATACTTTGCGTTATTGTAGATTAAATTCAAATATAAGTGAAATACTGTTTAAAGAAACAGGGGTCGAAGTTTTCTGAGAGATAGGTACCAATTTTGTGAATATTTGGAAATCATTCGTGAAAAATTATATTAAAAGATCACAAAAATACGGTAAAAATATGGATTTATAGTTTCCTAAGGGGTACAAAAATAAAAGTTTAAGAAAAAGTAATTTGTGAAACTACCGTTTTTCCTTAAGGTGAACTTGTGAAGGTATTGTTAAACGGCAGTAAATTTGGCCTCGACAGACACCTGAGAAAGTAAAGTTTTTCCCTGTAGAAAACACTGTTTAACACAGGGTTGCCATAGAAAAAAATGAACAAAATAGTTGCCAAAAACTATGAAAATAGTTGTCTAAATAACAAAAATATGACTAAAATTTTATTAAACGTCTTAATTGCCATATCCATACACCATGATCCATTTAGTCAAGTTAGTGGCAAAAATGATAATTTTTATATAAACACACTTTCTGAAAATTTTTCCCTTTTAACAATAATTGAATAAATAAATACATACATAGATTTAGGAAATTGACTACTTTGTTTGTTTTTTTTAAAAAAAAAATGCGGAATCTCATAGAAATAACAATTGAAAAAGACTTATAATCTTACGAACGAAATAGACTTACAATCAAGTCTGTGCAAATTAAAGGAATTAAAAGGCGGGGACTCTAATTTGCAATTCAAAATTTTTAAAAAAAAATCCAGTGTTTTGAGAAGCTCCCGCAGGTTCTCAACCAAATTTATGTTGAAAATCATCGCTAGGAGTACAGAACAATCGCCATATAGTTTCCTTTTCCTGAAAATAGTTGCAACAGCCTCATGCCGAAAATAGTTGCATGTCCTGCATACACTATCATCAAAAATAGTTGTCAGATATTTGGCATTGATGTTGGCAATATGATCGACAAATCTCATTAAATCAGCCGAATCTATGCTAATTGTCAAGTCACATTATGTCGTCGTGAGTTCATTGAGAGCAGTAAAAAACAAAGCTTGAGAAGACTATGTTTTCCTCACAGGAAAAGCCTGTTACAACTCCAGTCAATGATGACGAAATTCTGTTTAAAAGGTCAAGATTTAATCAGTCTTCTTTCTCTTTCCCTTTGTTACATATACTACGTAAGATATTTATGGAAGAGGAGTTCGAGCACAGAGCTCTGTTATGTGTAGGTTATGATTATGTTATATATTTTTTTCTATCATCCAATCATTTGTACTATATTCACGTGCCACAGTCGCTAAATATGCATAAGTCTCTCAGGGAGCTCTGTCACTATGTGAATTCATTAGCTTTTTTTTTTTTTAATTTACTGTGGTCGGGTAAAGGAGGTCCATACTATCGTCAATCAATTGAGCCTCTTAATGGTCAATCACAAAAGGTTGCACACAGATAAACATTTCATATTCATTACAAATGAAATTTTGAAAAGGACAGTTGATGTTAACTTTCACCCTGTCTAAATAACATTTGGAATGTGACTTTCACTTAATCCATCCTTTCATACATACAGCCGATCTTTGCTATCTTCAATTGTAGCATCCATCCAGGGTTTTGACTTTATTTTTAAAAAGGACGAGAGACAAAAATGCAGTACACCCTTAACAGGGGTCTGTTTAGAAGAAATTTGGGTCCGTTAACAGACTCTTCATAAAAACTGACCCTTCACAAAATATTTTAACTTAAAAACGAACCCTTCACAAATTTGTTTTCTTCATTATTGTTTTGTTAATCAAGCAGGGCAGAAAATAAGAAAGATGGATGTAAACGAATTAAGTTTTGTCTTCCGCAGACGATTCTTCCATTATTCTGCGTTCGGCAGTATAGGCTAAATACCAAATATTCGTATGTTGCATCTCTAATTTAGAAGCAGCAATTACTGCCTGTTTTTGAAAATTTAATTTCTTTAAATTATAATTTTATAGTGTTGAGCATAATCTTGTATCGATTTACAATTTAAAAACTCCTTGAAAAAGTTTTTTTGCAATAACTGGACCCTATTTGCACAAATTTATAAAAGCGGACCCTTGTTTAAAGAATGTGAGTAATTTTTTCATTATTTCACAAAAAGTCTGGACAGTACTTAAACATAAGGGCCTTTTACATCCAAGCTTATGTGTGAATTTTCGTCGACGATGTTTTTTTTCTTTCTTCTCTCATGAAGACATAAACGAATTATAACGACAGTGTTCTCCTTAAGTACTTTCTGAAGGTCGACCCACTTTGCTTGCCCTTTCATCTCAATAAACATACTCATTTGAGAAATAAGCCACCATCCCTTAAAAAAAACTTCCTACTCATAGTTCATTTTGAAAAAATTAAGTCACTGTTTAAATAATAATTGTATGCTATTAAAAATTGCAATTACTATTTTGTGATTGTAATGACTATTACAAAAATTTACTTTGTTCTATTTTATTCTAAATTTACTATTAGGTCACCTGGAAAGTTCGTGTCGATTCTATAGTACTAGATAATGTATTGACACAAACTGCTTTCCCGATATCTTTGTAAGATTTAACACATTTAAATTTAGAATTTGGGTTATTTTTTGACCAATCCATTATTATAGACGTCGTTTCCCGCAATTCCTAAAATCCTCATAATTTATATTTTTTAAATCCTCACAATGTTATTACTGCAAGTGAGTTTTTTTTTTAATTTAAGGAGTTATTTTTTTTACTTTCTCAATTTAGATCGATTCTACAGCAAATCCACATATGGTTTGCTTTTCAGCAGCTGTCGGCAGTTTTGTGACTATTTTCTCGATTCCTATGTAATTTATATGACGTCAGGATAACAAATTTTATATCTTAATCACTTTTTCATGCGCTTGATTCACTACGATTCCATTGTAAGTCCACATTAATTTCCGACGGCTTTTTCGGCAATTATTACAAGTACTCATTTATAAAATCAAGAAAGTTTTAATAAGTTATAACTACGAGGCACAACATTCTCAAAATTATGGAATTATTCTCATTTGAAAACTAATTCATAGAATGCATGAATTCATGAAGAATTACTTTAAATTTTATCCTAAAAAAGTAATATTTCAATGGGTTTTTCTCAAAGTATTTAACCAGTTTTTGAGAAATGCTCTAAAGGAATATTATAAACATATATATTTTCAAAAAAGTGGCAATGCTACTATTGCCCAATAACAAATTTTGTAATTGTTTCAGTTCAAAGTCTTATAATAAATACTATCTTGAAATACTATACAAAACTTTCATAAACTATTACTGAATGCATACAAACCTGTCCCACAACTTTAAGCTTAATATATTCAGAGCCACCATCACCTTCAGGTTTTTGAACCTAAATATTTTTGAAAAAGAATCCAATAAGAATAAATATGTTAACACTCAGATAAATTATATAAGCTATCATTTCATTAAATTTCTACACTGAGACACAAAATATATAAAGCTAATGTATGCTGCAGAAAAAAATGTTTTGAACGCTATTTTACTCGTACGAACTTTCTTGCAAAACAATAACAATTGATGGCTAAAGAATTGTCTCTATGCCTTATAAAAAAATTTTTTTTATGCAAAAACATTTTGATAATGGGATTATCCTGACTACTATTTTTGTTAAACCCGATTTCATCAAAAGTTAGCTTTTCTACCAATAAGTGCAAATTTTATATTTACTGTGTAATCCTTAACTACATTAGTTAATTTCTTTAGAGCGTTGAAATATACCGCTTCTTTTTTATTGATTCAATGTGTATAAAAAAAGTAAGTTTTTCTAAATATTTGTTTTGATACTTTTTATTACATTTTTCACTTATATTGTTTTGTTATTGTTTCATTTGAAGAATTTAATGTGTTTAGAATGCTTAATTTGGAAATTGATTTAAAGTTATGATGGCGGTGAAGGATCTGCGCATTTTTGTGAGCGTCTACAGATCAACGGGTAACCCCTATGTGCAGATCGACAGAATAATCACGAAGTATAACTTTTTATAATATTTTACATTAACATTTCCTTAATGTAAATATTTTATAACAATTTAGAAGCAAAATTAAGGTACTCTTAATGCTCAGAAAAAAACTTACCCGAGCACCTTAAACTCATGTAAAAAAAAAAAAAAAAAAAAAAACAATATTCACAGAGTTAGCAATTGAGGTGGTATCTAATAAATGAGTGACTGATACAGGTTAAAAGTTAACTGAAAAATCAGGAGCATAGGTATGCAAATGAAGAATAGAACACCAATTTTGCTGAACTTTTGTTTCGGAAAAACTTGGAACTAAAAAATAGAAAATCAGCCTGCAAAAACTGTGGTACATTCTGCAATGCCACAGTCATTTTGCTGTAGAGGTTATAACTGACAGGAAGTATTCCACTAAATAAAATTTCAAAGACAAAAGTTTAATTACAATTTACCCAAATTTTGAACACGAATGATGACGTTTTGACACTTTATTTCTGACTGTTTCATTGTTAATCCATTTCGTTTTACGATCAGCTTTTAATTTTGTTTTTAGCCTTTTACATAGATTTTTAAACATTTATATTAATATGTTATTTTAATTCTTAAATTCCAAATAAGACAAATCACTTTTAAGTAGACTCAATTTATAATAATGCTACATCTCCCTAGCTTTTACAGGAGTCATAATTCAATAAAATTCCAAAACATTTTCAAAAACTTTATATAATCACAATGAAAAAACTAGTTTCTGATAAACATAGCAGAAAAAATCATAAATTTTTTTTATAATTTAGAACGACAACCGATACGGACAAGAAAAAAATCTCTTCTCAAGATAAAAAATTAAGCACTATTTACAAAACCCAAATGAAAAAAAAAGCACCTTTAAGGGTTTTGAAACAACAAATAAAAAATAAACACCTTTTAAAAATGCTATGCACGTGTATCATGCCACATCCATATTTTATGCTTATATAAAGCACTACATGTGTGTGTGCTATTCATGAAAATGTGAATCTACTGTTAAAACCACAGTTGTTTGCCTAATAATTACATAGAATTACTAAATATAGTACCTTGTGGCAATTGCTCAATTAACTATATAAAGAATATGTGTGAAAAACTCCTTTTAAAATGTGTTAAAACAGGGATCTGTCTAGGTTTTTCTGAGAGATACCTATTTTGTGAAATTTTAGACATAATTTGTGAAAAATTACAAATTATATTAAAAAATCAACACAAAAATATGGATTTATCGTTTTTTAAGGGATACAAAAATAAAATTTTAAGAGAAAGTATTTTGTGAAACTACCGTTTTTCCTAAAATTGAATTTGTGAAACTACCGTTTTTCCTAAAGTTGAATTTGTGAAGGTACCGCTAAACGGTAGTAAATTCAACCTGGACAGACCCCTGTAAAAGGATTCTTGATCATCAGTTACAACAGCCTGTAATGTGGTATCAATGAAACAAAAATAACAGTAGCAAGGAATGTGCTCAATTTTTCAGTCAAGGCACACTGTCCCATGTAATTGATGAGCTTGAAGGTCAATTAGAAAAATTTATATTAGGCTGAGGGCTAGCTGTTTTTGCTTTCCTCGGTGAAATAGATATCCCACAATTACAAATTGATAATTTGTAAGCTACAAATCGTTTGCGGTCGCCCCCTTTTACATGGTGGACGCTAGAGGAAGGGGGNGCCACAGTCATTTTGCTGTAGGGGTTATAACTGACAGGAAGTATTCCACTAAATAAAATTTTAAAGACAAAAATTTAATTAAAAATTTTCCCAAATTTTGAACACGAATGACGTTTTTGACACTGTTAATTTCTGACTGTTTCATTGTTAATCCATTTCGTTTTACGATCAGCTTTTAATTTTGTTTTTAGCCTTTTACATAGCTTTTTAAACAATTATATTAATATGTTATATTAATTCTTAAATTTCAAATAAGAGAAATCACTTTTAAGTAGACTCAATTCATAATAATGCTACATTTCCCTAGCTTTTACAGGAGTCATGAGTCAATAAAATTTCAAAACATTTTCAAAAACTTTACATAATCACAATAAAATAACTAGTTACTGATAAACATAGCAGAGAAAATTATAAAATTTTCTTTAATTGAGAAAGACAATCGATATGGACAAGAAAAAAAAATCTCTTCTTAAGATAAAAAAATTTAAAAAAGCACCTTTAAGGGTTTTGAAAAAATAAATAAAAAATAAACACCTTTTAAAAACGCTGTGCACGTGTAGGATGCCACATCCATATTTTATGCTTATAGAAAACACTACATGTGTGTGTGCTATTCATGAAAATGTGAATCTACTGTTAAAATCACAGTTGTTTGCCTAATAATTACATAGAATTACTAAATATAGTACCTTGTGACAATTGCTCAATTAACTGTATAAAGAATGTGTGAAAAACTCCTTTTAAAATAACAAAACAAAACAAAGAAACAAAAATAACAGTAGCAAGGAATGTGCTCAATTTTTCAATCAAAGCACACTGTCCCATGTAATTGATGAGCTTGAAGGTCAATTAGAAAAATTTATATTACACTGCCTTGAAAAATAAACACAATCTGACTATTTTAAGCAGTTTAGACAGAATCCCATTAAGTGAGTTTCACATGTAAATTTTAGCCACCTCACTCAAAATGACGTACAGTCAGACAATTGGACTCGCACGTAGTCTTTATATACTGCTGTTGCTTGGTTTCGTCAACTAGATTGAATGGAAGAAAAAGAAATAGTAGGTTATGCCACAGCCAGTGACTATATGTAGCACAACAAATATGCAATCCTCACTTTCAATGAAATCTTATTTGATAAACATAAAAAAAAGCCTACATTATAAGAAACTGACTTTATTGATGGGCAATCATCCCAATTCAAACAGAAATATACACTTTGCAATATTACTTTTTCATCTAATAATATCAATTAGCATTTTTTTGCTACAATTCGCAGAAAAGGTGCAGTTGATGGAGTCGGAGGTACCGTAAAGAGGTTTTCATGCACAGGAATGATGGCATTCGACATTGATATTTCCCTTTAACAATTTGTCAAACATCTCCTCTGTTAGATTGCATTATTTGGATTTAATTAAAATGTGTTTGCAATTTAAAAAGTCTGATAACAGTTTATATTGAAATGTGATAATTTAAAATGGATCTAACTTACAGAATTTAGCATATATACAAGTGCTTGTCAAAAATGTGGGACTTAATTTCCCCCCTCTGTTCCACGTACTTCCAATCAACTTGCAATTATTTAATTATGAGGCTCTTTTATTATTTTATGCCAATTAAAAATCCCTCTCTAAAGTAGCATATTCTTACAAATTTAAGTAATCAGATATATTTAATAAATATTTTAAAATAAAATAAGCGTGTGATTTTCCCTCTGCTACACTTGGAATTCAACTATTATGAAACCTTAGTTTAGCAAATAGTACTTTTTTTCTTTTGCACTAGCAAACTTGGCAACTGAGTTTAAAAAATTAAATCACAACTTGAATACCATATGAAAGAAAATTTGTAGTTTGATATTAATACAATTTTAAAAAGAACAAGAAATAAAGAAACTGCAACAGCTTTGCTAGCAATTTTAAGTCTTAGATTCACCATAATAACGATAAAAAAGAAGTAACTTAACATATGAATGAGTAAGAACTCATTGTTCTAAATTACTTAAGAGCTTTTATGAAGAAATGTATTCGGAACATATAAATTCTGTTAATCTAAATAATAGGAAATTGAGTGAGAATAGTTAAAATAACTCTAATATTAGTGAATTACGCAATAGAACAAAAGACTTATAGGGCGAAATAGACGGGGGATTTACAAATTTCGAACTAATTGACAAAGATAAGAATAGCTAGACAAAACATCACATATTAATCAATAAAAATAATGTTGGACATAATTTTTTTCATTATTCATAAGCGAAATGCTTTTGAAAGTAGGCTTAGCAAGACATATTACCTGATCAGCCATTTCAAGATATTTTGTAAATTTAGAGAAAAGAAAAACGCTAGAAGAACAGATTCTGTTGCGGTCGTCCGACTAGATTTGTTTTATTAAAAGAAACAATATTGAAACAGTATAATGTTATTGCCCAATAGCGGGTAACAAACCAAAATGCAGGGAAAGCTGAATCCTATAAGCGCAAAGACACTGCAACTAGACTCCTGCTGCTGCCAATCATAAAATTATAAGTTTATTTCCCGGGCCGGCTCTTTCTTACAGTTAACAGTTACGAATGATAATTATAGTGATGCCGAAAAAACCACTTTAACTTCTACTTTAAAAATATCCCCCCTTTTTTTTCTTCTAAAAAAGAAAAGTTCGTTGAAAGTCCGGTTGAGCTCTTTTTTTTTCTTTGAAAGGGGGAAAAAAATGCAGTAAAAATTCAAGATCGCAACGCTCGAATACGCCATCTGGGGAAAAGATCGGTTCCATGCCTTTCGCCCTTCCCTTTTCTCACTCCTCCTCTTTTCAGTTGTATAGGAATGTACTACGATATTTTTCCCCTTCTTAATATTTTTCGTAATTAATTGTCACAAATATTTTTTAAAGTTTCCACAACGCTTTCTTTTAGAACTATGTTCAATGTAGTTTTTAGTTCCGTATAGTTTCCTGACTTGAATGTTTTTGATCTATTTGAAAATCAAGAGAGAAACTGACGTACTTCCTTCTCCTATGACTCTCCTCATGCTAATGAGGAAAGCAAGCGAAGTGTTGCCATAGGTAGAGAGTTCTGTTTTACGCCACCTATAGCCCATTTTGATGGCCAATATTAGGGATGAATATAATTAAATGTAATCGAGTAAGGAAAAGAAAGAAATAAGCCTCTAATTATACAAATACAATAATAAAACTTTTTACAGCTTTTCAAGCTATTATCGTTTATAAAATTTTTATAAAATTATTGTATAGTTTTTTTGCTATAATTTCTTCAATCATTTCAAGCAAAATTTTTAGAGAAAGTAAAAATTAATTACAAAATTTTTGCTTTGTTGTTGCAGTTGTTGTAGTTCATTTACGTCGCACTAGAACTGCACAATGGGCTATCGGCGACGGTCTGGGAAACATCCCTTGAGGATGATCTGGAGACATGCCATCACAATTTTGATCCTCTGCAGAGGGGATGGCACCCCCACTTCGGTAGCCCGACGACCTGCACGCGAAGTCGAGCACTTTACGGTAGAACAGTTTAACGAGGACCGATACCGCACACCCTCGGTCCCTACGCAGACTGATACAAGTGGTCACCCACCCGCACACTGGCAGCAGCCAGTGACGCTTGACTTCGGTGATCTGCTGGAAACCGCGTCTTAGCAATCAGTCCACTGCGGGACAATTTTTGCTTTGAAATTTGAAAAAAAAATTCGTTGAAAACTGCTCAATATATAAGAAATTGAAGTAGTTTTTAGTACTGCCCTTTTGCGGAAATTTTTTCATAACTTTATAAGCGACTAATTGAAAACAGTCCTAATTGAATGTCGTAAAATTTTAGGAAGTTCCAAGTAGTTTGTGAACTTTTTAAAAGAAACACAAAATCATAAGGGTTTTTTTACAAATATTATTTTGTATCATAAGACAAAATTAAATAACAAATGATAATTACTTTACAAAAAACGTCCATACACCAAAATATTATTGCATAAGGAACGAAAACATGAAAAAGAAAAGATATTTTTATTATCCCCGGTGTCATTTTTAATAAATCTTGTTTAATAGTACAAAGTAAAATTTGTGGAAAACCCTTTATCATTTTAGCTTTCTTTTAAAAAATGAGAATTCAAGTTAAAAAAATGTCTTGAAGCTTCATAAATTGTTAAGATGTTCAAATCTGACTTTTTTTTTATTATTTGCCTAATACAATTCACCACAAAATTAAGAAGGGAAAGAGAAAAAAAATTTCTTCACGCTCATGCGCAGCATAAAAGAACTACTTTAATCACGCATATCTTTACCAGTTTTAAGCAAATTTTTCTCGAATTTTAAAACAAGAGTTTTGAAATTAATTTTAAATAACTCCGAAAATTTTGTTTAAATTGAATATTTTTAAATTAATAGTAGAAAAACATGAAACAAAAAAATTATTCTTACAAAAATATCGTTATTTCTATTCATATTTAAACTAAGTTTACGAAATTTTGCGCAATTATTACATGTAATGACCAAAATAACTGTTGCAAGTTACAAATTCATTGCTGCATTTTTTTGATAGGGTGTTCAAAAACACTATTTTTATTATTAATTTACAGTCGGTTCCCTCCCTTACGAAAAAATTAAGATATAAATGAGGTATTTTTTAAAGGTATAAAGGAGGTTGTTATTTAAGTATGTCGTTAGGTTGAAAAGGGTACAAATGAATACCTCAAAATTAACCTCAAATATACCTTAAGTTTACATCCAGAGGTATATATTTATCAACCTGAGGTGTTTAATTTTAAAGTTGTGGAGAGATAGATATTTACTACATTAAGGTGTTTCATTTCATTTTCAACCTTAGGTTATTACTTATCAACCTGAAGTACATTTTTTAACACTTGTGGAAGTATTTAGTCAACAACCTAAGGTGTTTCATGTAACACTTCAGGTTATTATTATCTACCTCAAGTGTATTTTTTGATAGTTGCACGGGTAAATTTTTTACTAATGTGAGGTGTATTATGTTCTACCTCAGGTAACTATTTTTCAACCTCAGGTATCTAATTTTATACTTGTTGAGGTATTTATTCATCAACCTATGATATGTCGTTTTACACTTCAAGATATTACTATAAATCCACCTCAGGTGTATTTTTTAACAGTTGGAAATATAATATTTTACTAACGTGAGGTGTATTATTGTCGACCTCAGGTAATTATTTTTCAACCTCAAGTATAGATTTTAATACTTGTAGAGGTATTTATTTATCAACCTGTGGTTTGCAGTTTTACACTTCAGGTTATTATCAATCAACCTCAAGTGTATTTTTTGACACTTGGAAAGTTGGACACTAAACACTTGGACACTAAACTTTTCTAGTTATTATTTTATTTATAAAAGGTTTGCTAAAATATACTTATAAGAAATTTTAGACATTGATGAAAGGCAAGAGTATAACGTCTTTTTAACAGGGTACCCATTCTATTTCAGAAAAAAGATTCCCTGACTTTTCCAGGTATTCCAGGTAAATTACAATTAAAATCAAGATCATACTTTATCTATGCCATGCAATATTTCATCTGAAAATTTTGATTCTTTTGTTTGTAATGGCAAATATTAGATTTTCTGTGTAATCAAAATATACATTAAATGAGGATGGGAACATTTCAGTTTGATTGAAATGTAAAATTTTCGCAACAAATAATTGTAACAGAATTAAATAGAATTTAACTGCAATTGTAATTGAATAATTGTAATAGAATTTAGAATTGTTTAACTTGAATCTCAATAACTAATTACTGTTACTGACAATTTTAAGACTGGTTATTTTCCAGGTAGGTATAAAATAGGAATTCTCCAGGTTTTTGTGAAAACAGTTGCAAATTGCCCCGTCTATTCCCTGGCTTTTTGGAGCTAAAATAAAATTCTCTGACAATTTCAGGTTTTCGCTGTTCTCTTTTACCTGTCGGAAACCTGTTTTAATCGTTCATTTGTTTAATTGTAATTTACAAATGAACTGTACACAATTTAATTGTAATTAAAAAACATAATTAAAGCATCTTTGGTAATTTTTAACTTCCTTTTATATAACGTTATCCGCATATGTAACACAACTCTAAAAATCACATTATGGGGAATTACATTTGCCGTGGCCTTTAGTTCGTCTGCAGCTATGCGACTCGATGAGGTAATTTGTATGTCATTGCATCTATATATGATCAAGTTTCGAAATAATAAATTAAAAGGGCAGTTTCTCTTCCCAAAAATGATTTGAAAGTTGCAGTACAAGATATGTCTTGCTATTCTATATTAATATCATAATTATTCTTGTTTGAATTCAAATTTAGGTTCATTGCCTTTTTAAAATTAAATCGGATATTGGTCGAAAGAAATGTCATCATGGTATGAGAAAAAATATGTACTATCACTTTTACTAGTAAGGGATTGCAAATTCGATGCATGTCTTACTCTATTTGTAAATAAAATACACTTTGGACTTGCAAATATTATATTTTATTTGATAAGCAATGTACCGATGTTGAAGAGTTACAGCAGTTTAAATATTTGCATATTAAATTCTTGATTAGCAGTGATTTACTTAAAGACAGGTCTTGATTTTCTTTCAGACCAGTCGTGATTTATTTTCTCTTGAACAATCTCCTGAACATTCGAGAGAAAAAATGAAAGCATCCCTTCTCTTTTTGTTCAGAGGGTTCATTGATGGTCAGCTCAATATCACTTCTTTGCCAAAAGTCTACTTCATCTCTTAGGAAGGGACCATCACGACTTTTCAATCTAAAATTTAAAAGTAACACTCACATTATTAGAAAGTTAAATACAGTTTTTTGTTTTGTTACAACAGCTTCATTTTGAATTCTAAGCTTTTTGTATAGAGTAAAAGGCATTTAGGTTCAGATAAATTTTCTAAAGCACAAATTTTAAAAAATTCGATTTTTACTCTACAATGATCAAAACCGTTATATGATTTACGGCAATGAGAAACAATTTCGTGACGGATATATTAGGGAGATTTTATTTTTCAGATTTATTGACAATATGTTTCGTGCAAATTTCTCCTGATTTAAAACTTTTACATCAATCAATTTATCCTAATTGCTTAAAAGTAGTTAAAAATATTCAAAATGATTTTNTATATATATATATGTTAATGAACATCATTACTTTACATAGGTTCTAAGACAATGCCGATATTTAAAATCGAAAAAGTTAAAATACCTATCGTCCTCAATGCCAAATTCGATTGAATCCTTATCGTGCACTACATCCATCTTATATAGCCTCGCTATCTGTACATCGCTGAATAGGAACGTTGGGTAAGTCAATTCCTCTCTAAAAGTAAAAAAAAAAAAAATAAAAAAATAAAAAAAAAAGGAAAAAAATATGTAACTTAAAATTCAATAAAGTTATTTTGCTCAATAAAATTTTCGTTAAAGATGAGATATATTTGTAATGAGGGAGAATTTATTAATCGAACAACGATCACAGATGTTTTAAAACTGCTACGATGTGTAATTATTTATTTTATATTTTGTGTTAATTATTTATCAAATAAGAAAATGGCCATTATAAATCTTTCTAGGGGTGATAACTACAGTAGCATTTATAAGTAAATTCCAAAATCGTGGCATAGTATTTAAAAAGATTTTTCAGTTGAAAAAATGTTTGTTTAGTATTTAGTTATTAGCCTCATTCTTCTTTTATTCGAAACTTATGAAAGAGAGATTTCGTTTTTTATTCAATATATATTGTTTTTTTTCTTCCGGAAATCAGTAAATAAACTATGGAAAAATAACTCATGGTTATAAGGAAAATACCTTAAAAAGTATAAAATAATGAAATGAAACCTACAAGAAATATGTTCAGCTGCAATTTATTTTAATATTTTATTTTTCAAAATAAATGTATTTTCTTGTATAAAATTGTTTAGATTGTTTATACTTTATACTGCTGAATAAAAATGTACTTATTTACGAATTATTAAATCCTTTTCAGAAAATTGGTTTATACGAGTAACATTGTCATTCCTTCAGCATTTGCATTTTTAATTATTTTATTTTATTAAGTATACTCTTGTTAAGGTAATACCCTTTGAAAAAAAAGGTTTTTTTTTTCAAAGGTTTTTTTTTTCCTGTCAATGCAAAGATTTTAATCTTTTAAATAACTGCACGCATTAATTTTACTCATGCTCAATAAATTCATTTTAAATTATCCGTACCTTAGATTCACAGGGATTAATAAAATTTAAAAACCGATATGTAGTCACTTCCAATTTTGTTTTAAAATAGTTACAAAATTGTCATCTGAAAACCGTTGAAAAATAACTCAAACACTAAAGATTATTTTAACTAAAATATTGAACTGCCATTAGTAAGCATTCTAATTAACATACCTAATCAGCTCCTCAACTCCATCACCCTCATTATTATTATTATCCTCGTTTTTAACCTCATCACCAACTTCATCACACTCATCATCATCATCCCCAACCTCATCATCATTAACCTCATCATCATCAGATGATGGCACCTCAGCTCTTAACTCCATCATATATTCCTCATCACTGAAATTATAAAAGGAATATATTTTTTCAAATTTGTCTGAAGGTAATAGAATTTTATTTAAAAAATGCGTGATTTCTAATGATTTGTTTGATCTTTGAAGGCGACTTCCAGAGTTTCTTTAGGTTTATTGTGTGGAAAATAAAACGGTGTATCTTAAGAAATTTTGATTTTAATATGTTCTCGATTGTTATTTTATTATTGGGTGAGCATAATTGAAATTAACTGTTCATTATTTTTATGTTTATATCATATCTTAGTCGATTTTTACCAGNTTCCTCATCACTGAAATTATAAAAGGAATATATTTTTTCAAATCTGTCTGAAGGTAATAGATTTTATTTAAAAAATGCGTGATTTCTAATGATTTGTTTGATCTTTGAAGGCGACTTCCAGAGTTTCTTTAGGTTTATTGTGTGGAAAATAAAACGGTGTATCTTAAGAAATTTTGATTTTAATATGTTTTCAATTGCTATTTTATTATTGGGTGAGCATTATTGAAATAGACTGTTCATTACTTTATGTTTATATCATATCTTAGTCTATTTTCACCAGCAGTAGTGTTTTGTGACCAAAATATGTAAGCAGTAAGACAGCTGTTTTAACCCTTTGCGGTCGTATGTCTAGATCAGCCACCAACGCTTTTTTACCATTTCAGTCATATGTCTGAGCTCAGCCACCACAGCAAAGATGTTAGCCGCAGCGTGATGCAAACTACATATATTCCGGCACTGTGAAGATGTAAAGAGTAAGGATTGTTCTGTATGTTCAAACAGAAAAATTAAAGCGGGAAATCGCCAAACTGATCTTTTTTGCGACTCATATGTTCTCGAAAACATGTGCTTCATATTGGAGAATGCTTTGAAAGATACCACGCGAGAACTATAAAATATAATTTTTACATAAAATTAAAACGTATTATTGTGTTACATATATCTAAAGTATAAAAAGAATTAATAAATTATATTTTCCTTCATCATTTTGGATATCATGTATTACTGTACTGAAAATTAATTCCTACCAGTATGACACCCATGTATGAACTTACTACGATCACAAAGGGTTGAATGTTTCGTTGTTTTTAATAGCATTCTTGCTTTCTGTGTAAATTTTTCAAATATTCAAAAGGGTACCTTTTCATTGAAAAAAAAGAAAGAAATAAAATCATGACAAAAGGCATAAAACTTTAGGGATATAACTACTTACAAATCAATTTCATCCAATTCAATATCATCCAAATCGAATTCATCTTCGAATTCGCTACCATCCTCATATGCTGAAATATTAATTAAAATTAAATTCTATAATTTAAATAAAAACTAGTTTTAAAATAATTTCTTAAGTGTTTATTCTGTTCAATAATAAAAAAATTCATAAAAAAGGTAGAAAATCTTCTTTGAAAAAGGTTTGTATTTTTGGAAACCTCCATTTTATTAAAAAAAAAATGTTTAAAAAAAATAGCAGTATGGTTGTTTTTCGTACGCTGTAGAAATGTAAATAATAAATAAACGTTATTAATCAACACTGCTTAATCATGGGCAGAACTGAAAACCATATACCGACACATTTATTAAAGCTTAAATAATTTCATTTTTTCTTTAATTTTTATTTTAATAATTTTAACTTTTGGAGCTTCCCGGTGACTTAACGTTATTATATTAAGCAAAACCCGCTTTTTAAAATTCAATATAAATATTAACTATATTCAGTGTCATTTGACGAAGTGTAATTGCCAAAAGACCCACTCATCATTGTCAAAATTTACCACATTAAAGCAATTTTATCCCTTTAAGAGAGCTTTAAGAAGCTGATTATACTAAAAACCAGTATTAGTAGATTTAGATCCCTTTACCACAATGTAAGTAACTTATATTACCAAAATTATTGAAGCAGCATTGGCATCAGTATTGGCGATTTTTGGGAATCCAAGAATAAGTTCGTTTTTTCCATATTCGGGTTACTAAGCTGCGCAGTGATGGTTAGTACGAAAGATGTCATAACCCTTGCAGAGGCCTTATCTTCTAGGAGGTATTGGAAGAACACAACAAACTCTCACCGACACTTATTGGCGATATCAAATTGCGCCAACATCAGTATTTTTGAATGCGAAAATAATTTAATGCATCTGGTAATAATTTGATGCATCTCATTCAGCTTTACAATATCGAAATCAAACTTTTACCTTTACTTTTCGATTGTTTACAAAAATATATCTACTGTTTGGCGATTTCCAAATGTATGCCAAGTTTGACGAAAATGTTTTACAAATGGATAAAAAGCATCTCATCTTAGTGTAAGCTTAATTATTTATTGTAGTTTACATTTAACTACTTGTATCAAGGAGTGTGCAAATACTCCATTCGGCATTAACTTGAAATAACAGACAATTGTTAATAGATTTTGAACACATTCGGATAGGTATTTACACCAGTTTTTATTTATTAAGAATTAATAACGCTCAAATGGGGGTAAATAACATTCTAGCGTAATATTTTGATTTCTTTAAACGTTTGAATCGGATGTAGATAAACATAAAATCTATATTATATTTGTATTTCTCAGTCAAAAGTTACAATTGGTTGTCACTTTTCAAGTCTTTGTTTGGAAGTTTTTTCTTCTTTTTTTATGTTTGTATACAGAAACCAGGAAAAACTGATTCAAACTGGGATTTTTTTCTTCGAGAAATTGTGCAAAAAAGGAAGTAAGAAATCTGGATAGAAACAACTGGAAAATGGCAGATTTAACATTCAGTATAAACTTCTGATTGAAGTGCCCAATCCAAGCGGTACCTAATTCTATACCTGTTTTTCCTCCAAATTTTTATTTGAATATTTCTTCATTTGTTATTTAATACTGTAGTGCACCAAAATTTAAATTGGATTTCCCATTTTAAAAAGAGAAACTTAATTTAATTATCCATAAAGTTGTTTTTTCAATTTAAGACAAAAGTATCATTTATAAAACATGCTCAAACATTTTTTGTCCATTTTTTTTTTAATGCTTACGAAATTTTCTCAATCTTCATTAAATTTAGGTTTCTGGGAAAAATTTTATGTCTGTAAGGAAGTTTCATATCTTTTTAACAATATTGTAGATCCATATCAATAAATAATGAAAAGTTTTAAAAAATATTGAGAAGTATGTTTTTATACACTTACGATTAGGTCGGGGATACTTTTCCCTTTCCTTTCTCCAATGATTCAAAAGAGCAAAACGATATAAATCGCTTTTATCCATAATTCTCACTTTTTAATCTCACAAAAAGACAACCAGCATTTGAGAAATCTCAAACAAGAATGAGTAAAAAAACACTTTTTTAATCGAACTAACAAATGCTTCGTTTACAACAATGTGAACCATTGTTTAAATTATATATTTTATAAAAAATTTTTATAACTCTGTATTAGTTCATTGTTGTCAAAGTTTCTATGTTAAGTATTGTTGTTAAGTATTTTTAAAAGTTGGTTACTCTAAATTAAATGCAAGAAAAAATAATATTAGATCAATTTCCGATTTAAGTTTAAAAAAACTGATTTCTTTCATACATTTTTATTTATTCAAAGGATACAATTGACGTAGAAGAAATTATTTTAACTTTCCTTTAAGTAAAACGTTAATCAACAGGAGGATATTAATATTTTCTTAATAACAAATTCATTTTTGGGGAAATTGACTCTTTAAATTTAAGCCTTCTCAAGGAGTTTACCCATACTTACGGCAAAATATGGGTTCCACTTCCCCATTACACTATACTGATCTTAAATAATTATATATATTAATTTATTTTATCCATCGTTATTTTAATTCAGTGTTGCTAAACGAATTGACTCTCTTATTCATTTACTTATTTAGTGGTTTTGAGACATTTTTTTTTTATTAACTTTAGTAAATAGTTTGAAAATCGTTAGTAGAGTGGTTAAAGCACTAAGTTGTCATGATGAAAGTCTGGGTTTGATCTTTGGCAGTGTTTTAAAGTCTACCCAGCTTCAAAACGATGGGTAAGAGTTTGGCTGTGAAGTAAAGGCGATCGTTGTGCAGTGCTGGACACGCATTGCTACCATTTTGGTGTTTGTCTCAAAATTATGAAGTTTCAACCTCTTTGACACTCTATAACCCGCAACGGGATGTTGCTGGAATGTTTAACGTTTTTGGTGAAAATTTTAAGCCAATGGTCTCTATAGCAACGAAAACATTAAATGAAAATTATTTTTGAAGTAGTAGACCAAATATTTTTGAAATAACATAAGCTTCAATTGTATCTTTCATTTTACACTTAAGATAAAAGCTAAATAATACACATAATATCTCATTCCGTGTGTTGAATGTTTTTTCTTTATGCAAATTAAAGTGCCACCATAGTATTGGATATCAAACATCTGTAACAATATAGCTCAATTTGAGCATAGAAATGATCATTAATGTTTAAATGCTAGGACAAAACCAAATACAAAAAGGAGGAAGAAACTACTTGAAAAAATATTAACTTAATTTAAATTTAGTTCTTAACTCATTATTTTATTTAAAAATGCATTACTTTGCCTACTGTGGTTTTTAGTACAAAAAGAAATAGAAAAATTTTTATGTCATAAACTGTTCCTTAATGAGCTGAAATTTAAATTCAGTTTAATATTTAAAGCAAATTTTAAATTATATTGAAATCTAAAACTCATAAAACTCTAAAACTCATAAAGAGCAAAACAAAATCCATCGGTTGGGAAATGATAGAGTCATGACAGATTTAACTCAAGATAACTGAACTGTCGCCTAACAAAATACTGACCGAGACGGGCTCATGCTAGTTTACTGAGTATGTAGGTTTCGGGCTTGGGTTGGCTCTGACTCCAGATAAAATGTTCATTAACTTTTTTTATTACTTTTAAACACACGTTGCGTTCAGTCTATAAGTGTAAAAATTTAATTACGATAAAAGGTATTAAGTAAATAATTTCCTTGATAGATCTTTATCCGACGTATATCTCAGGCTCTAATGGACTCTGGTACTGTTCTGTGTAGCTCTAGCTCGATGCGCATTGCATTCGAGCTCGGGCTTAAAATTCATCGGACTCTGACCTACAAAAGCGAGTCCTGACTTCTGTTACTGACTCCTGCCAATTTTTTGGATTACATAAATTCTCGCTACGCTCTCATTACCTCACTCACAGCACCATCATAACTAGCAAAATGAGTTATCCCAAGGTGGTAGCGCTGTTATACACTCGTTATCTTTAGAGGTTGGTTTTAATCGTCGTCGAATGTTCCGGTATAACAAGCAAAAATTTTATTTTATAACCGTCGTTGAACAGCCGACCCACTTTATAGGTATACGGCTACTAATGTTCAACTCTGTAGCCTTGCAATTTTGAGCCCAATCTAGAGGACAAGAGAACTCCTGGATCAAGTATTGGGAGAAACATTTATCCTTCGTGGTGGAGGACTTTTTGATGGAACTAACCCACTTTTGCGTTATATGGAGAGGAAGACCACGAGAACCTCCCACTGAAAGTCTGGAGACAAGGGAACTGACCCATGATCCGTCTACCACTGAGTATATTTCACGCCTGCACTATGGTCAGTGTGAGCCGGACGTGGAATTTGTATCAACAAGCCATTGCTGAGATTCGAACCCGGGTTTCCTCATTAGAAGGCGAACGCTCTATCTCCTGAGCCACCACGGCTCACTTGGAGAAATTCAGGTCAATGCCATAATCTGCTTTTTAAGTTTTTCCTGCATTCTATTACGCTCTATATTTTTTATTTTGTTAAAGATAGTAACGGAGAGTGTCAACACATGTCTGCAACATGGCTGTTGGCGGAGAACACACATAATTTCTACCATATTTTTTTTTATTGAAATAATTTACTTCTTTAAGTTTTGATAATTTCTTTGAAATAAAAGGAATTTTCTTTTTCAATTCGTATTAATCGAATGATAGATTAACACTAGTTTAAGTACAATTATCTAGATATTAAGCAATTACTATTAAGATACTATTAAGATACTATTAAGATTTATTAAGATATTAAGCAATTACTCATTTCTAAGAGTTTTACAGACATTTACTTGATAAGCAAGAACCTCAGCAGACTCCAAAAGATTCTATTCAGCTATGCCATTGACATTACTAATTTCAGTAATGAGGATAAGAAAAAAAAATCTGAGTTCAGTTTAAAAAATTGTTAAAAATTTAGGATTAAGAACATGTAATGATTACACTTTAAGAACAGATAATTTTGTAAATTTTCCGACATTCTGACTAAACCTAATCCCAAATGCGAAGTTTTCTGCATGCCCTTAGCTTCAACTCTTTCATTAATATGGACTGAATGTCGTCTACAAAGTCAAGATATGGCTTTTACTGAACCATATTAAAATTCTACTCAAGGTAAAACCGAAAGAAGTTTGAAATTTCAAATTTAAATTAAAGGAGGTCAGGAAGTCCTCTAGATTTCTGGAACCGCCATTTATCTCTAAGTCTCGTCACAAAAGAATAATATATTCAGAAACTAATGCAGCACATTTAAAGTTTGTATTGTTAAAAAATTCAAAATTATTCTACAAAAGCTAACGTAGATTTAGTAAATTATGAGGAATTATTGATTTCGTCATTTAAACTAAATTTGTATAAGATAAAATTAGATTTTAAGTAAATTTCAGTTTTCACCCCCAAAAGTATACATTTATACTGGATGCTGAAAACGACCATACAAGAGTTTCGCATCCAACCCATTTGCAAGTGCTTACAAGTAAATTACTTTCCTTTGTTTTTTAAAGTGTAAAGTGTGCTTAGTATTTAAAACTTCTTTCAAGTAATAGGTATTTTATTAATTAATACAACCACATTTCAAAACATTCTTTTAATTGCGTCTATAGCAATTACATTGTTTCATATCAAAACACATTGATATTTTTACAAAATATACATTTCAGTTTCTGCGAAAACAGATTGCTTACATTAAAGAGAAATGNCGCCGGCCGAAGACTCCCCGTGTAGTAAATGGTGACTGATGCACGTTAAATCTGTCGAGTCTCAAAGTCCTCCATGTTCCCACAACAAATCAATACCTCTGGGGGTACTGATCCAGGAGTTTCCTTGTCTTCTGGATTGGTTCAAAATTACAAGGCTACGGAGTTGAACGTAAGTAGTCGTAAACCCATGAAATTGGGTCGGCTGTTCAACGACGGTTATAAAATAAAATATTTATCAGAAACTAGTTATTTTATCATATAAAAATGTTATTGAACTTAATTGATTTTATGTTCATTCATTAAGAACTTCAAACGATAGAAAAAATAATTTTTATTACTGCACATAATTAATTTATCAAGACATTTGTGCTATCAAAGTGTTTGACAAGAGAAAGTTAATGAATTATATGGTTCTCCACATTTATTGCCATTTTGATAAATGTCCTAGCAAAAGTTTCTTACATATTTAGAAAGAGATTATAGAAGATTGCTGGTTTAGTTCGAAACGTTAGTATGTTGGTAGGCCGAATTTTGGAAAGAGTGGTAAAACAATCAGGTCGTATTAGACGATTGCCGTCTTACGTGTTCAAATAACAAAATATTGTTATACCTATTCTTATTATAACTAAAGATGATCCTAATGACCAGTTGTTTTATAAATAGATACTTGATAATTAGAGAGAGGTATCGAGCTTACAAAGACCATGTAACTACATGACTAATAGTACTAAATTCTTAGATGAACCCTATAAGTTTAAACTTATTTTGATCAGTAAATTAAAAATAAACCACAAATTGAGATGGCTTTAAATTTATCAGAACAGTTTTACAGAAATTATAATTTTTAATTTAATTCAGGTAAGGTATTCTTAGAATTATAAACGCTAGAGATTAATGTCTTATTTTTATAAAAAAAAACTAAATATATGTAAAACTAATACAGCATCTTACATTTAAGAAGTTAATCCAAGTACAAGGTTGTTTGTGTTTTCTTATTCACTTTCTTGTTTCTTTCTTGATGCTCTGAAAAGATAAACGAAAGATACTAAATATAAACACATAAGAAAAAATAAATAATTTAGAACTGTTCAATAATTACGAGGAGAAAGTAAAGACTTAAGAAACATCAGTTTAAAGAAACCAGAGTAGCATATCAAAAATTTACTTATCCATTTTTTAAACAGAGCTGGTCTAAAGTTTTGAAAAGAATCGGACTCCAAAATTATTCGCTAAAACTCAATATTGAAAAAACAAAAACTCGAAATAAATCGAAAAACTAATCCAAAACTCACATTAATATTTACCAACATCAAATTTAAATTTTAATAACTTATCTACGAGCTACACAAATATGTACCCTAAAACGAATTTTTTGTAAATCGCAAGCAAATTAGAAATTTAAGCTTAATACTATACACACTAGATCTGGTTGTTGTAAAATCAGATCATTCTTTTAAATTCGAAAAATACTAATTTTTCAATCTTAAATTCAAAACAAACTTAAACCTTCAGTTCTTTCAGTATCATAACATTACTTAAATTTAACTCTTAATTTAAATGTATAAAATTTTAGACATTAGGAACTATAAGAGTTCATGCCACTTTGCCAGAGGTAGAAGAGACACTTTGCCAGAGGTAGAAGAAACACTTTGCCAGAGGTAGAAGAGACACTTTGCCAGAGGTAGAAGAGACAGTTTGCCGGAGGTAGAAGAGACAGTTTGCCGGAGGTAGAAGAGACACCTTGCCAGAACAGACACTTTGCCAGAACAGACACTTTCCAGTACGCCATCAGGGAGTCAAGTTAATTTGCCTCAAGTCACTAAAAATTCAGCAAGTGTGCTCGTCCAGGGGATACAAGTCACCCATATAACACAGAACACAAACTCACAGAACTCAATCTTGGGGCCACCAAATGACCCTTAGATTAGAGTTTACAATTTTTTAGAGCGTACCACTATAGTTAAATACGTACAATTAACTAAGTTTTTTTTTTTAGAAGTAGAATTATTATTCAGTAACTAGAAATACCACGACACATCTAACATCCAATAAGTATCAGGAATGAAACCAGAATTCCACCAAAACTAAATCTAATTTATGCAAAGTTAATTAATTTCAAGTTTATATAATTTTTGTCCAAAAAACCATAATATTTAAGTTCTTCCAAAACGTTAGTTTTTCGTAAATAAAAAAAAAAACAAAAACATTGTCGTACCAAAATCTTTGGTTAGCCGCCTTGCCAAACGTAACGCCGCCTTGCCTTGGGTAACGTTCTGGGTGTTACAACTATAAGAGTCGATATAGAAATTAATATAATATTGGTTCAATGTTCAATTCAAAATCATTTTCCAGCACAAAAAATATAAATACCCCATTAGTTGCTTAGTTGCCTATATAGTAGACCTATAGGGGGCCTATATAGAAATAAATATTTATCCAGAATATTAAGCCATTCTAGGAACTATTATTACGAAACTTATACACCTCAATCTCTGTCCAATATCGGAAGTCGTTCCAAGACCACATTATGTAAAAATATATAGGACCACTACAGACTTGAAATACAGGACCAATTTTGTATTTACATGTATTGAACTTGGAAAGACATAAAATATTTGAACAACAAACATTCTATACCTAGCTCCCTCATAAATGATCTACAATACAAACAAATATACTAATAACAGATTTTTCCTTTTTGCTAAGACATTTTCGCTTATTTCTCTGAATAGGTTTTTTCTCTGACTTAATCTCTTTATATTAACATATTTAACGAAGTATTTCCGCTGCAGATAAGAGAATTCTGGGCAGTATTATATAGTTTAGTTTTGTATATACTGTAAGTCATCTCCCTAAAAATTGACAGTTAGGCTCTTTTTCCCCGGCAGAATCTGGCTGAAAATGAATATAAAAAGGAAAGAAATCAAGCGTTTAGCCTAATTACTATTCAAAAAGTCACATCTATTGGACCACGATCCAAAAAAAAGGCATCAAGATGAATCTGACTTTAGATAAACTGAATAATTACCGGTAAAAAGAACAAAAAAACTTAATACTTAAAAAAATCATTTGTAAAAATAAATAATTAGACACAATTATATCATCCTTTTGAACTGTTTAGATATCATTTATGCACGTCAAATATTAACCTTCAATATTTGACGTGCAATAGTGAAATCAAATATAACTAAAAGAATAACTTTTGCTGTAGAAACCCAGTCGATACGAATTCCGCATCCGGCTTGCATCAACCACAGTGCTGACGTAAAATATCCTCATTGGTAGACGGATCATGAGTTAGAGTTTCCTTGCCATCAGGCTAACCGTGGGAGGTTCTTGTGGTCTTTCTCTCCATGTAACGCAAATGCGGTTTAGCTCCATCATAAAAAGTCCTCCACAAAGGCAAATTTCTTCCAATACTCGATCCAGGAGTTCCCTTGTCTGCTGGATTGGGTTCAAAATCACAAGGCTACGAAGTTGAACATTAGCAGTCGTAAACCCATAAAATTGGGCCGGCTGCTCAACGACGGTAATAAAATAAAATATAATAAAATAGACTGTACCAATATTAGTATTTTTGCGACCTATTAAAGCTACACACAAGTAAAAAGTCAGCAGAAAGCTTTTTTTAAAAAAAAAATCCTTAAGCTCTCAGGCTCAAAATTCCGCAGTTTTTATTAAGAAATAATAAACGCTTTGTTAAGTTTTTTTCCTTTAAAAAACAGGGTGCGTAGCGTTTTTAAAAAGCACTTAAAGGTACTTATTTTTGATTTACATTTAAAAGTCTTTAAGGGTTCTTTTTTTATTCGGGGTTAGTAAAAAGTGCTTAATTTAAAAAGAGACTTTTCTTTACCGTGTTGATTTTCGTTTTAAATTACAAAATGCTCATGATTTTCACAATTTTCTCTGCAATATTTATTTATCAGAAACTAGTTATTTTATCATATAAAAATGTTATTGAACTTAATTGATTTTATGTTCATTAATTAAGAACTTCAAACGATGGAAAAAAATAATTTTTACTACTGCACATAATTAATTTATCAAGACATTTGTGCTATCAAAGTGTTTGGCAAGAGAAAGTTAATGAATTATATGGTTCTCCACAGTTATTGCCATTTTGATAAATGTGCTAGCAAAAGTTTCTTACATATTTAGCAAGAGATTATAGAAGATTGCTGGTTTAGTTCGAAACGTTAGTATGTTGGTAGGCCGAATTTTGGAAAGAGTGGTAAAACAATCAGGTCGTATTAGACGATTGCCGTCTTACGTGTTCAAATAACAAAATATTGTTATACCTATTCTTATTATAACTAAAGATGATCCTAATGACCAGTTGTTTTATAAATAGATACTTGATAATTAGAGAGAGGTATCGAGCTTGCAAAGACCATGTAACTACATGACTAATAGTACTAAATCATTTAAGGTCAAAGTATAGTTTTTCTTACAAATCAAGTCTAACGTGGGTAAAAATATGTATCAAAAAGATTATTCAGCATTTTTTTCCGATATGTAGCTATTACTCCCGTTAAATAAACAGTGATAACTAAATTTCTGTTTCTTACTAAGTTAGATTATTTTAATTTCTTACATTTTTGTTCTCCCGAATTCTACACTGCACATTTCGTTCTTAAACCATAAGTAGTTTTGTCAGACTTATTTCTGCAATTTATCCTTCTTTCATAGAGCTTGCTTAGCTATGCACTATAATTTACCGTTAATATAGTTTAGGGGCTTATTTTTGCCAAAATGAGTCTTTATAGGCTCATTTTCCTTATATTAGAAGCTAACATCACTGTAACGTTACATGTTTAACTATATTTTGCCCAGTTAAATAACAGAATCCATAAATTTCGGAATGGCAGTACATTACTCCATATTGTGGACATAAATCTGCCGAACAAAATTTCGAAATGTAAGCAGAACTCAACCTAACATTATAGCGTAATGTGGGCAGAGATTTTTCTAGCGAAACTATCAAACATAGCAGAAGCTTTAAAAGACTAACCTAGCATAGTAAGCCTTAATGAACTCTATACTCTGGGCAGGGATAGGCTAAACTAGTTAGTTATTTTCAATCTATTTTTATTTGAAATAATATTGGTTTAAAACTAGGCCTAACTTATGTTGCCTAGTACTTATTTAAACTAACCTTAACGCAGTTCAACCTTCAAGCCGTTCTCTTCATTCAAATTTCGTCTATCAAATCTTTTGGCTCTTAAATTTTCCCACTCGTAGAACCTATTCTAATACAGGCTTTTATATTCCTTGAATTTATCTATCTTTTCATCGGCTTTTCTTTTTGAAATAAAGTGTCGGTTCACATTTATATTGCTTACAAAGTTATAAAAGTATTTACGTGACTGAATAAACTTATTACTTTTTCCTTCACCGTTGGATGTTGGACCATCATAAATCAGTCCGAATTCCTACATGGGGTGATGGTTACAAGGTTAACCACAAAAATTTATTTAAGATATTTTGGTGCAAAAATAATTATAATTATTCTAATTAAATTTAACCTTGCTAAGATAATTTATATCAAATATAGAATATAACTCAAGATCCTTTAATCAAACTAATGTTAAACCTGACTAATTAGTATACCACACGTGGTGGTAAGCCTTAAAGAATATTTGTGGTAAGTACAACGCATTGAAATTATCTCTGGAAAGAAAAATCAATAAAAATTTTGAATAATATGGCTAGAGTAAAATTCAAAAAATAATAATTAACAAAGGAAAAACGACAAATAAAGAATAAGTTACAGAAATCATTTATTTCATGACAATATTTCTGAAGGTTCACAGCACTATTAAAAATATAAAAATCGATGAATGGGATTTAAACATACTTAAATTAGCTATCTGATTTACAGATATTTCAATTAAGGAATGGATGGACAAAGATGTTGGAACACATTAATAATTGCAGAAAATCAGGCATCTTTTTCATTCCATAAGCAACAGGAACAAACACCCCGGAGGCCTAAGCCCCGGTCACCTCTTTATAACCTTTCAGAACCACATCTGCTGTCTCAAATTACTTGCAAAAGACGCTACAACTAAACGTTGCCATCCTCACTTACAAACTTACAGGACGAACCTGTCCTATCCCACTCGAATTTCCATAGGTAGCGCTCTCTACACGGCTTGTAGTCCAATCTCCTCTCGGCTGGGATTCAGCACCAAATCTGGGATTGTGCACCTTATGTAGATTTTAGTTCTTCAATATATTTCGTGGCAAGTGGTATTTTTCAAAGTTCGTGTAAGTTGAAAAGTTATACAACAATAAAATAGTATTGTAAAATGCCTTAAAAGAATTAATGTTACCAGTGTAACATCTCAGTTCGTGTAAGTTGAAGAAGTGTACAAAAATGAAATAGTATTGTAAAATGCCTTAAAAGAATTAATGTTACCAGTGTAACATCTCAGTTCGTGTAAGTTGAAGAAGTGTACAAAAATAAAATAGTATTGTAAAATGCCTTAAAAAAATTAATGTTACCAGTGTAACAGATGGTTACTAATGTTGGTTACCGTCAAAAAATATAATGATTCATGATGGAATTATAGATGGTTAGCATCAAGATGGTTAGTATCATGAAGGTTAGCATCATTCATGATGGTTAGCATTAAGATTATGTTAGTCAATGAGTGGAAAAACATCAAAAACTTCAGTAGAACTTGAATAGTGAAATTTTAAAGATTGAAATATTTTGTCCTTTTATGGAATATAATATTTGAAACCAAGACGTTAGGAAATTAACATTTCTCTTAAAATGACCCCTGACGTTTAACATGTGCTAAATCTTTAGAATTATGCCCTTAATCATAAGAATATTAATATTATCGGCTCTAGTGGTGTAGAATCGGGGGCCCCCTTGATTTGGTGATAATTTTATTTTAATTTTGATGAAATATCATTTTTGGTTACCCCGATATATTTTCAATGACGTCACTGCCGTATTTAAAATGAAATATATAGTGTAAAAAGTGAAATAACTTAACTATATTTTGAAGCATTTAACCATTATTATTTTTTTGTACTAAACAATTTAACATAATCTGAAAATATTTACAACAATACATCAGTTTAATAAACTGTTACATAAATACATGAAAAACTTTATTTATGCCATTGTTTTAACAATGAGTATGCTTTTAAAACATTGTTGACAAAACATCTTTAAAATCCATCAACAAAGGTATGAAAAAAGTTAATTTCTCATTCTTGTTTAAGATTTCTCAAGTGAACTACTTACTTTTTGAGTAAAAATTCAAAAAGGCGCTTATTGAAATTATGAGTGAATATTATATATTTGCTCTCTTGAATAATTGGGAGAAGGAACGGGAGAAATATCCCAGACCTAATCGTATGTATGAAAATCATATCTTTCATATTTTTGTAATTTTAAATATTTATGGATACCTGACTAGAACAGTTAAGAACTATCTAAAACTTGTGTACAGTATAAATGCTTCTCTGGAATTTCTAATAAATATGAGAAAAAAGTTTTGGTTTTGTAAATTATAATTTTCTTATAGATTTTAAGAGACCCTTCAATATTCATTCTGATACAGCTTTGAACATAAAGGATAGTCCAATAAAAATTCTCAGGTCCAATAATATATTCAATCAATTAATGAAATGTTTTTAGAGACATGTAAAAACATAAACAAAGTATATATTTCGTATTTTCATAAAATTGATTATAAACATTTCAAAAAAATGTATACTTTTTTAGTTTTACGTTGGTTTGTAATATAAAATAATATTTTATATCATGCTGCATTTTTCACCTTATTTGAATAATTAATAAGTTTAATAAGTAAAAAAATTTCTATAAAGAACTATATAAAGGATGATAAAATTTTGAAAATTTATTGGCAGGTATTAAAATGGTAAGTTTATTGGCACTACTGCTATAGTACACCTTTGCCAAAATGGTAATGCTAGACAATTTTATAAACAGGAAAGGAATCGAAAATCTAATCCAAAAGAAACTATTTGATAAAACAAGACATATTAAAATCAAGTTTTATCCCAAAATTTAAAATCTTGCAGTAGCATGAAAGATAGAATTGAATTCGCTAAAAAACTTTGGTTTATTATGACATATATTATTAAAAACATTCATTAATAATATACGGTGTCAAAAAATACAAAATAAAAAGATGACCTCAAATAAAACTCAACTGACTTCGAATCAAATAATTAAGAAAACTCTACTATTACGTTTAATAAAAGGAAGATTTATTTACTCAACAACAAATTTATAGCATCGCCGTTCCAAAGAAAAAAAAACAAATCTCTTAGTCAAAAAACTATTATTTACATTCTAAACTTACCATGGCAACCACCAAAACTCTTCTCGTTGCCATCTTTAAATAGGAACAAAAATAGGCTGCGCATAAGCACATAATATTTCACATACGGAACATTTCATTCTGTGGAAACATTTTGCCTTTTTTACAACAAGTGCTAACGTAATCAGCAAAGTAATATAATTTTTTAATTAAATCTAAAATATTATTTTCTTTAGTAACACGTTACCCCTTTGTAAAAATAGCTAGTCTTTGAGAAAGGACACAGTTGGGTTAACCACTGCTTTAGCTGAGATACACAAAGTTGCTTTTAATATCTGTACAACAGAACAAGATTTCCTTACTAATTATTTTGTAATAAGTTTAAAGAAGATTAGAAATAAATTTCATTCGCAACCAAATGAAACGAATCAGTCAGAACATACTAAAACTCTTTCATAGTCTATTGAGTGATAGCCAAAGAGTGGCAACCGTGCTAAAAGTTTTTAACAGAGTAATGTTACGATTTATTGAAAAAAATAATTTTCATATTATTTAAATAAATTACTATTAATTAATTTAAAAATTTTTTATTTGCAACCAAGTGTTACTTTCAAATACACATCCTAAAAATATTTCTTACTCAACCAGAGAAGACTAATTTTTGGAAGGATGCGACAGACTATCAAAGTGAGTTTTAAGCAGTGACTTGGGAAAACTTATTGGATAATTAAATTTTAGGGGAAAAAATGCCATCTTTAGGAAATTTTGCATCTTTAAAAATCTTGTTCATTATTTTGCCGTGATTTTAATAGCGACAGAAAGAAGCGCGGCTTCAGTTTTTCTTATGGACGTAATAAAATCACAATATTGTTTAAGAATAAGTTATTCACTTAATGCAAAATTTATAAGCATCTTGTGGAACCAATCCTAACATAGTAGTTGAACCACAAATTTAAAAACCACACCGAGTACTGACCATTCAGTAAATTATTTAGAATTGGGTATAATATAGCCACGTCACGGGTTGTGTTATTCCTACTAAATTTAACCCATGAACGGCATTTTCTGCGAGCCTAACTTCAAGCCACAAATAAACAAACGAAGTGTTCGATCGTTTAAATAGCTGCTCGCCAGATTTTATTGCATTATAAAGAAAAGTTATTGAAACTAAATACAACTAAATAAACAACAACAACTAAAACAAATAACAACAACTACTAATAACAATAACTAAATAAACAACAACTAAATTCCATTCGTTTAGCATTGCGTCATATGTTGTTCCTACTAAATCGAAGTAGTTGTGTTTTTTTCATATTATACCCAATTAAATGTTTCAAGCTATTATTTGATTTTTAATTACTTAACTGAACTTAACTAATTACTTAAGTGAACCTCTGAAATTGTTCTTATTAACAAAAAATACGTTTCAAACTTTGTTTATTACGTAGTAATGTTTTTTTAAATGCCATCTACTAAGTCATTCATAATAAAAAAGATCCGTAGAACTCTAATAATCAGTCTATAAATAGCGTACTTCTTTTCATTAAAATTTTTTTTTTTTACTATCTTGAATAATTTAGAAGTGTCACTTTTCCCGAAATATGTTGGATATGTCTTGTCTACCATAATGTCCTTTTAATACTATCTTCTGTAGACATTTTTGCAAAGATACAAATACTATTTTGTTGTTTTTGGAAAGAAAAATAAAAGATTCTGTAACAGAATAAGGTCTTTTGCAAAGATATGATTCACCAACAAGAAACTAAGTGTTGTAACATTCGTTTATCGAAACCTTTTTTAAACAACTAGTGTGTAACTTAAAAACATGATGTCAGTAGCATTTGCTACAATGAAGGCTAAACAATTTCACTTGTTGGTGATAGAGCAGCATTAATATGCCTTGAAAATTCTGCATGTATTTAAACTAGTTTAAATATAAATAGCCGAAGACGAAAGTTAGTGTTGCAATATATTAAAACTTTATTTCACAATGGCATTAATGTATCTTTGAAATTTTGGAAAAATATATTTTCTTAAATGAGAGATTTAATTCATTTCTAAATAAGATTTATTTCAACAAATATTTTAGCTTATGATGAGGAAAGTGAAGTGGATGAGAACGATGTCGATGTTGAGTAAGTAGCGATTCTCTTAAATATCAGATTTCAACTTTTTAATTTTTATTATAGTTTTTTTCCTCGTTATTTCGGAAAAGGATGCATTCGTAGCTAATCTAAATTGCAAAGTATCAAAATGTAAACAGAATGTAAAAACTGGAAACTAGGAACTGGAACTGGAATGTAAAAGTTGGAAATGTAATTCAATGAAAAATGTTACTATTAATTTATTTTGTTCCCTTCGCACACACAAAAGAAAACATCGTCAAAAATATTAAATATAACGCGACTTTATAATAAACCCAGATGAATTTTTGGTCCATTTTCCAAAAAAATGAAAAATTTTAATTTCAGAAAAAAGCAATAAATAAAGGATATTATTTTTTGATGGATATTTTAGGACAACTATTTTATTGTTAAAAATATGCATAAATATTTCTTTTAGATACATTTTACATATATAAAGCACAATATAAATACTGCTCTAAGTTTTACAGAAAGCTCTGCTACCTAAAGAATATGGAAATTACCGATGCCCGTGATAATTTCGTTAAAAATGAAATCATTGTTTTAAACATAATTTGAAAGTATCATAATTCTTAGCAAGCAAATGTTCTGCTGCTTAGAATGAAGTTATAAGCTGTTGTTACAAAGTCCATGTTTGAAAATGTTGAACTAAACTTATATACAACATAAATGTTAGATTAAAAAAATTTGTTTTCTTAAAAATTTCTATTTTTACCTTTCGAGTTTAAAGAATTGTTTTCTTTTATATCTTTAGCATTGAAAGTGATGAGGATATGATTGAGATAGAGGCAGAGGTTATGTCTGAGGAAGATGAAGATGAGTTTGAAGAAAGGTATATTAAAAAATTATTATTTTTAATAATGTTTCCAAATTATTTTAAGAAGTGAAATTAACGAAAAGTAAAACGCAATAAAAGTGTTGAAATTTTAGACAGTTCTCCTGACTAAACCAAGCGAACTTTATTTTCAGTTACTTGTTCTTACTTTTTTGAAAGTCAAAAATGCAAATGCATTGAATGAAACGAATGTTTTTTTTATTAAGAGAAACCACTCTTTTGCGTCAGATTCCGTAACTTAATTTATAGTTAGAGCTTAAAAAAAACTCTATGAGAATTATTTCTTTTTTAGAGAGAGAATGATATTGGAGTTTAAGAATGAGATGGATAATAAATTTGATGGAGATAATATGAATGACGAAGATGAGGTGGTTGAAATGAAAAGGTAAATTAATATGCATGTCCTTTAATTACGTGGTAATGTTTTTGGCAAAACTATTTGTATTGCTAACTTAATTGTAACAGATCTTGAATATTATTCGTATTACTTAAAAAAAATTGTTTTAAAGACGAAAATTGGAAGAAATTGACTTTTCCGTTATATTTTTAGTTCGTATAAATTTTATTTTTATAAATGATTCAATGTTGAGAAAAATTCATGATAAATTTACCTAAAATAACGCAGAATAATTATTCGATGTGCATTATTATGGAACATGCAAATGACTGGTGTAAATCATTCTGAATTTTGAAATTATAAAACCATCTCTGTGTTATCTCAAAAAATAATAACGAAACTTAGGAACGATGCCCTTATATGTGATTGAACCAAAACATACTAAATCAGAAAAATCTAATTCGCCACTAAGCATGAATGATGTCATGAAACAATTGGTTGTGTTTCAAAATCTAAAAACAGTTACAAAACACACCATTTTCAATAACACATTTATGTAGCAAAAAAATAAGTTAAATTTCATTATTCATTTTCTTTTTAGTGATAGAGATGAAAAGGTGTATTCCAGTTATTTTACTGAGGAAATGATTGCAAAACTGTACAGCATGGATAAAGTCCATGACAAGGATTCTATCGAGTATGGCATTCCGGATAAAAGGTATTTAAACTGTTTCAAGATTTTTTTTTTAAATTAGAGACTCAGTCATAAAACATATGTTTTGCTTCAATTTTTTTCTATGTAAAATTTCCATTTCCTTTTACTTATAGTAATACTTCATATTCGCATAATATCTGTTTTCATATCTTGATAAAACTTAAAATTTTAACGACTATAAATGACTCGAAAAAGTATATGTTCTTGAGACATTAGTTTGTTTCTTGCATGGGCAATAAACTTGATAATTAAGATAATTTTATTGATTTGTCGAAAGAAGTAAAAAATACAAAACAAAAAAATTGTACATTGTATTTTTATTACAAAAAAACTTCACAGTTAAGCAATAGAGATTTTTTTTTCTGTGAAGGCGAGATATTGCAGTTTTTTTCGTAATATTTATTTCTTGATAGCATCATAAATTTTCTCGCCTGCCAACTAAAAAAATACATTTGCAATCAAATGAATCCTTAAAAGTAAGAACAATATTTGAAAATTGATGCGCTGATAATGATGCACTGATATACTGTTCGCTGATATTTCATTAAAAAAAACTTTTTTTTTTGCAAATTTCCTTTTAAACTCTAATTACAAGAATTATCGTAAACATCCTTAAAACAAGGCATTAATCGAGCTTCATAAAAATAACATGAAGCAAGACTTTCGAATTCGAAAACATTATAAAAATTTAAAGCCCTGTTTTGAAACAAGATCTCTAAATTTTGAAAAATTCCAATTGTTGTCCGGTACAATTTCAACGAAGAACAAAATGTCGACTCATAATCACATATTAAAAGAAATCAAAATTCACATTAAAATTTTTAATGCATATAATTTCAAATAATCAAACTTTTTTTTTATCAAATATAAACTTAAAAAACAAGATGTAAAACTAGTATGTTGAAAAATTCAACTAAAATTAAACTCAAATTAGTAACTGCAAAATTTAGTATTTTTAAAACTAGATTGTGTAACAAAAACACTGTTTTATTTTCATTTTATCTGAAATTTAAGACAATTTACTTTCCACAATATTTCCTACTTTTACAACAAGCTCATGAAACAAAAACATTGCTTTTTGCAAAACATCTGGGAGAGCTGAATTTAAACAAAATTTACTTTCTATGAAAAAATAGTATTACAGTAACAAGTAAAAAATAGATTGTATTGTTAGAAAACCAGTGAGCTCGAAATTATATCCAAAATTCAACACAATTTATTCTCTATAAAATTTTGCATATAAACGATAATTTTACTTAACATGAAATACAGTCTTGAACTTCATAGTAATGCGAAAATATTCTCTTTAAATTTTAGATATTGGAGATCTGACTCTTGTGAGTTTTACTTAAGAGCTGGAAGTGATGAAGAGGAATACATGGCCATAGAAGACAGCGAAAGCGATGAAAAAGCTGGAAACAAAATAAAAAAGAAGGGCTGTTTCGCTTTCCTGTCAAGAGTGTTTAGCAGGTTGTTCAAAAAAAATTAAATTTTGAACATACCATTTTCGAACATCTAAGAAAAAGTTTGCACCATATTTCCATTGAAATTTGCAAATTTTAATGGTGCATTGTTGTTTGTAAAATGAAAATTCAAAAAAAAAAAAAAAAAAAAAAAAAAAAAAAAAAAAAAAANAAAAAAAAAAATTAAAAAAAAAAAAGAAAGAAAGAAAAAGAAAGGCACGATAAAAGATAACATCGTTATAAAACCCTTATATCTGCCAATCTATGCAACTTAATTTAATAATATGTTCGGTTGAAAATATAAGAACTGTAATTTGATCATCACAAAAACATAACAAAACGTCACAGAAGTTAAAGTGAAAGTTTTGTATCACAGAAAAATAATTCGACTTCAAAGAAGCTGATATCATTGTGAAAGTCTTCTATCTACAAAAAAAAATTTGACGTCATAAAAGATATAATTGCTGTGAAAGTCTTACAATTTTTCGAAATGTGCAATTCAATTTAGAACATTGTTGTGATACACTAGTTTAAAATATGTAAATTGAATATCACAGAAAATAAAAAAAAACAAACAAAAAAAAATAAAATAAGTGTCTTTTTATTTGCATATAGAATAAGTAAGCATATAATGAATTGACATTTCATGAATTAAGCTTAAAAATAATGTACTAATTTATAATTTCTCTAAAATGTCAAGTTCGAAATAAATAAAATAACAAGGAAGGCTTGAGTTATTGTTCCCAAATTTCCTTGCTCTACCTTATAGCTAAAATACAGCACTTATTTCAGTGCTAGGTTATTTGCTAAACAAAAAAAACATAAAACAATTTTGTTTTTTTTCCTCAATTTTTAGTTTTTCATAATTCAGCTTTAAATTAAAATAAAAAGGTATTACCACTTTTATATTCCACAGCGTAATAAATCTTCACAGAGTTATAAAATGAAGCGTAAAATTTAATTAATATTGTTATGGTACAACGAAGGAAATCTTTTTCTTCTTTAATTTAGTGTTAAAATTCATTTCAAGGTTTGCGTTAATTAGTCTTTTCGATAAATAGTATATTCTGTTTTCTTTTAAACAAGAACATGATCTTCCAACAGGATTGTGCTACATGACACAAAGTTAAAGTCATTTAATGTTGAGAAAATTTTTTTTCTAAATTCCGCATTGAGAAAGATTTTTGTTACCCTTTTATTTCCATATCTAAGTCCAATATCCGTTAATCCATCTTAGAGACTAAGTTTCGAGCTTAAGTTCATAAGAACTTGGGATTTTTAAACATATTACTAGTAGAGGTGTTTTCAAGTTCCTTTGAATTTTTTTTTCTTTTTAAGTTTGTAAGATTTTAATGAAATTTGAAATTTTGTATTGCATGTGTCCAAGTTATTTTTTGTCATCATAATTTTTTTCTTCCTATATTTCGGCTAAAATATGCGACGTATGAAAGTTTTAAAGGCTTAAATATGCGACTTACATGACGATCGTAAACCCCGCCTGTTGTAAGTCTTTAGAATTCATATCAAAAATAGAAAAATCATAATTAAATAAAATATTCCCGATTTTTATTTACCCACATGACAAGAATTTGCATTATTCATCGATAAAATATTGCTATATCACCCGATGAATCATTGAAGAAGAACGCAAGATTAGATCAAACTGATCACTTTTTGTGACTTAAACGATGATCGTAATCACCGCCTGTCATTAAGCCCTTCGAATCTATAACAAAAATAAAAATTAAATAAAATATACATGTTTCTTTCTCTTTTTTTTCAAATTAGTAGAACATGCCAGAAATATTACTAAAAATTCTAAATGAATCATTGAAGAAGAACGCAAGATTTGATAAAACTGATCTTTTTTGTGACTTAAACGATGATCGTAATCACCGCCTGTTATTAAGCCCTTCTAATCTGTAACAAAAACAAAAATTAAATAAAATATACATGTTTCTTCCTTTTTTTTTCAAATCAGTATTCATGCCTGAAATATTACTAAAAATTCTAAATGAATCATTGAAGAAGAACGCAAGATTAGATCAAACTGATCACTTTTNATTGACATTTCATGAATTAAGCTTAAAAATAATGTACTAATTTATAATTTCTCTAAAATGTCAGGTTCAAAATATTGTGGGGAGAGAGTTGTTATCGACAATGTCAACCTTCATCTATGAAAACGTTAGAATCGAGTTAACACGTCTTATATACTAGTGAATTGTAATTGTATTTTTGTAGTGGTAGATACCCTACAATATATAGAATAACAAAGAAGGCTTAAATTATTGCTCCCAAATTTCTTTGTTCTACCTTATAGCTTAAATACTGCACTTATTTCAGTGTTCGGTTATTTACTAAAAAAAGAAAAAAAACATAAAATAAATTTGTTTTTTTTTCCTTAATTTTTAGTTTTTCATAGTTAAATTAAAATAAAAAGGTATCACTTTTATATTCCACAGCGTAGTAAATCTTCACTCAGTTATAGTTCACAGAGTTATAAAATGAAGCGCCAAATTTAATGGATAGTGTTATGGGGCAACGAAGGAAATTTTTCTTCTTCTTTTATTTAGTGTTAAAATTCATTTCAAGGTTTGCGTTAATTAGTCTTTTCGACAAATCGTATATTCTGTTTTCCTTTAAACAATAACCTGATCTTCCAACAGGATTGTGCTACAGGACGCGCAGTTAAAGTCACTTAATGCTGTGAGAAGTTTTTTTCCTAAATTCCGAGTTGAGAAAAATTTTTGTTACCTTTTTATTCCCATATCTAAATCCAATATCCGTTAATCCATCTTAGTGACTAAGTTTCGAGCTTAAGTTCGTAAGAACTTGGAATTTTGGAACGTATTACTAGTAGAGGTGTTTTCAAGTACATTTGAATTTTTTTTTTTTTTTTTTTTTTTTTTTTTTTTTTTTTTTTTTTTTTTTTTTTTGTGTTTGTAAGATTTAAATGAACTTTGAAATTTTGTATTGCATGTATCCAATTTATTTTTTGTCATCATAATTTATTTTTTTCTATATTTCGGCTAAAATATGCGATATATGAAAGTTTTTAGGCTTAAATATGCGACTGACATGACGATGGTAATCACCGCCTGTTGTAAGTCCTTAGAATTCATATCAAAAATAAACAAATTGAAATTAAATAAAATATACCCATTTTTTATTCACCCACATGACAAGTATTTGCATTATTTATCTCTAAAATATTGCTATATCACCCGATGAATCATTGAAGAAGAACGCAAGATTAGATAAAACTGATCACTTTTTGTGACTTAAACGATGATCGCAAGCTCGATGATCGATCGATGATAAGCCCTTCGAATCTATAACAAAAATAAAAATTAAATTAAATATTACCTTTTTTTTTCTTTTTTTGTCCAAATCATTATTCATGTCTAAAATCTTGTAAAAACTCTAAATGAATCATTGAAAAAGAACGCATGATAAGGTCAATCAAACTGATTACTTTTCAGACTTCAATTCAGATAAGAACTTTAAAAATGATCCTATATGTAAAGTGGTGGGATAATTACTAAATAACTGGAGCATTTAGATGGTGACAATCGTGCGGGTAGGACAAACAGGCACAGGATTTTAAAAAGGGTAAATTAAATTTATTTATCCATCATAAATTGAGAATGAATAACAAATACACAAAATTGAAGTGCTCCTCAATAAAATGTAGGGATAAAAATCTTGAAATCCGTAAAAAGGTTTCATTTTAGGGAATAAGGGAAATCTTAATAATTATAATTGGTCTATTAAGTAGGTCGGGGAAAAATCTTTCTCGCTATTCCATAAAAGGTGAAAAAGTCAAAAATGTTAATTAACGCATCATTTGAAGCTAAAAATAGATTAAACGACTGAATGTGAATTTAAAAGTGTGAAAAGAGCGTTCTGTTTGGAATAATAAATTAGTGTATAAAGTTTTGTGAAACTGATATCTTCTCACATGACAAAGTTTTGTTCTGCCGATTTATGCCCTATGACTAATTTTTGCCGCCCTGATTTATGGCCAAAAGACAAAGTTTTTTCTGACTGATTCCCGCCCACGTTACAAAGTTTCGTCCAGTTGGTTTCTTCCCACTTGACAAAGCTTAGTACGGTTGATTTTTACCCACACGAGAAAGTTTTGTTCGGCTGATTTCCACCCCCATGAGAAATTCTTGTCGGGCTGATTTCTACACCCCCGTCACAAAGCTTTGTCCGGCTGTTTTCTACCCACAAGACAAGTCTTAGAATCAGCCTAATCAGCCATTTATTATGTTTTTCGATATTTTAACGTGAATAAAGTGTTCTGTATATAAAAATAACTATTTTTACTTTGGAAAACAGCGAATAGTAGCTAATAAACGGATAAATTTCGAATAATTTTTATTTATTTATCTTATTTAATGTCATTCTTTTAACTTCTTTTTCAATATTTTAAATTGTATAAAATGTTTAATATATAAGAAGGATTATTTTTCTTTGCTGAAGAACGAATAATGTCTGAAAAAGGGACAAAAGTCATATCAGGAGGCACGCACACATCACACCCCGCAACTCCCTTTAATATTAACCTATAAACTTCAAACTCAGCATGAACTTAGAGTTTAATGTAACAAACTATTGTACCAAAGAATTTTTTTTATAGACCAATTAGTGGACCCACAATGACCCAAACTATGTTTTGTTGACTAACCGGGAGGAGGTGTTTTAAGCTAAATATTCGTGGGGACGGTATGTGAAGCGTGGCGAAGTTGGTAACGCTTTGGGCAAGTTAGATTTGTTGTCCCGGAGACCCTGGGTTCGATTCCCTGTGAGGGTCGACTTTTATGTCTCTTAATTTTTTTTATCTAATTTTTTAAATATATTTTTCGGTATTTTAACTTGAATAAAGTGCTCTGTATATAAAAATAACTATTTTTTCTTTGCTCAACAGCGAATAGTAGCTAATAAACGGATAACTTTCGGATAATTTCATTTATTTATTTTATTTAATTTTATTATTTCAACTTCTTTTTCAATATTTTAAATTGAATAAAATGTTCTATATATGAAGAGAATTATTTTTCTTCGCTGAAGAACGAATTATGGCTGAAAAAGGGACAAAAGTCATATCAGGAGGCACACACACATCACGTCCCGCAACTCCCTTTAATATTCACCTATAAACTTCAAACTCAGCATGAACTTAGAGTTTAATGTAACAAACAATTGTACTAAAGAAATTTTTTCATAGACCAATTAGTGGGCCCATAATGACCTAATATATGTTTTGTTGACTAACCGGGAGGAGGTGTTTTAAACTAAATATTCGTGGGGACGGCATGTGAAGCGTGGCGAAGTTGGTAACGCTTTGGGCAAGTTAGATTTGCTGTCCCGGAGACCCTGGGTTCGATTCCCTGCGATTTCGACTTTTAAATTCTTTTAATTTTTTTATGTAATTTTTTAAATATATTTTTCGATATTTTAACGTGATTAAAGTGCTCTGTATATAAAAATAACTATTTTTTCTTTATAAAAAAGCGAAGAGTAGCTAATAAACGGATAAATTTCGGATAATTTTATTTATTTATTTTATTTAATGTTATTATTTCAACTTCTTTTTCAATATTTTAAATTGAATGAAATGTTCTGTATATGAAAAGAATTATTTTTCTTTGCTGAAGAGCGAATAATGGCTGAAAAAAGGACAAAAGTCATATCAGGAGGCACGCACACATCACACCCCGCAACTCCCTTTAATATTAACCTAAAAAATTCAAACTCAGCATTGACTTGGAGTTTAATGTAAGAAACAATTGCACCAAAGAAATTTTTTTATAGATCAATTAGTCGGCCCACAATGACCTAATATATGTTTTGTTGACTAACCGGGAGGAGGTGTTTTAAGCTAAATATTCGTGGGGGCGGCATGTGAAGCGTGGCGAAGTTATGGTAACGCTTTCGGCAAGTTAGATTTGCTGTGCCGGAGACTCTGGGTTCGATTCCCTGCGAGGGTCGACTTTTAAATTCTTTTAATTTTTTTATATAATTTTTTAAATATATTTTTCGATATTTTAAAGTGAATAAAGTGCTCTGTATATAAAAATAACTATTTTTTCTTTGGAAAACAGCGAATAGTAGCTAATATACGGAAGAATTTCGGATAATTTTATTTATTTATTTTATTTAATGTTATTATTTCAACTTCTTTTTCAATATTTTAAATTGAATAAAATGTGCTGTATATGAAAAGAATTATTTTTCTTTGATGAATAACGAATAATGTCTGAAAAAGGGACAAAAGTCATATCAGGAGGCACGCACGCATCACATCCCGCAACTCCCTTTAATATTAACCTATAAGCTTCAAACTCAGCATGAACTTAGAGTTTAATGTAACAAACAATTGTACCAAAGAAATTTTTTTATTGACCAATTAGTGGGCCCACAATGACCCAAAATATGTTTTGTTGACTAACCGGGAGGAGTTGTTTTATACTAAATATTCGTGGGGGCGGCATGTGAAGGGTGGCGAAGTTGATAGCGCTTTGGGCAAGTTGGATTTGTTGTCCCTTAGACCCTGGGTTCGAAGCCCTACTAGGGTCGACTTTCAAGTTTTTTTTATTTATTTTATATTATTGTTTTAATATATTTTTCGATATTTTAACAGGAATAAAGTGTTCTGTATTTAAAAGTAACTATTTTTTCCTTGGGAAATAGCGAATAATGGATAATAAGCGGATAAATTTAGGATAATTCGCTTTTATTTATTTATTTTAAATTATTTTCTTTCCTTAACTTCTTTTTCAATATTTTAAAAAGAATAAAGTGTTCTATATACAAAAATAATTATTTTTCTTTGTTAAAGAGCAAATAATGGCTTCAAAAGGGACAAAAGTCGTATCAGGAGGCACGCACACATCACATCCCGTAACTCCCTATAATATATAACTATAAACTTCACACTCGGACCGAACTTAGAGTTTAATGTAACGAACATTTGTACCTAAGGAATTTTTTATAGACTTATTAGTGGGCCCCCATTGACCCAAAATATGTTTTATTGACTAACCGGGAGCAGTTGTTTTAAGCTAAATATTCGTGGGGACAGCATGTGAAGCGTGGCGAAGTTGGTAACGCTTTGGGCAAGTTAGATTTGCTGTCCCGGAGACCGTGGGTTCGAAACCCTGCGTTTGTCGACTTTCAAATTCTTCTTATATAATTTTTGAAATATATTTTTCGATATTTTAACGTTAATAAAGTGTTCGGTATATAAAAATAACTGTTTTTTCTTTGTGAAATAGCGAATAATAGATAATGAACGGATAAATTTCGGATAATGTTTTTTTATTGATTTATTTTATTTTACATTATTATTTTAACTTCTTTTTCAATATTTTAAATTGAATAATGTGTTCTATATATAAAAATAAATATTTTTCTTTGCTAAAGAGCAAATAACTGGCTGATTTCTGCCTCAAAAATAAGGGTTTTTTCGACTTTTTTCTGAACAGATGACTAAGTTTTATTTGGCTTATTTTGCACGCATGACAAAGTTTTGATGTACTGATTTCTGCCCCATTGACAAAGTTTTGTTGGCCGATTTCTGCCATCATGTTTTTTTCGGCTGAATTCTGCCTTCATTATATAGTTTT
>NC_092205.1:89316183-89344543 GCF_043381705.1 Parasteatoda tepidariorum | reverse complement strand
TAATTTAAACAAAACCTTTATTTAAACAAATATTTTTATTTCATATAAAAAAATCTTAGAATTAACTATTCTACAATTTTCTTTTCTTTTTTATTTATTTTACAGCCAGAATGTTTTTGCATAATAAATTGTCTCAATTTTTTTCACCTTTTTCTGGGTATATATGAAAGACTTTAAAAATTATAATTGTAAGATATTTTTAGTTCAGTAAATATTTTTTTACACTATAGATTTTTTAGTGCAATTTAACCTTTAATTTAATGTAGGCAAAAGGGGCATAAAAACAAAATAACTCAATTTTACCCATTCAGTTCTTATTATAATAAAAATTTAATAACTTAGGCCTGATGTTTTTAAGTTTAAAAATGAAACCTGATTTTCTTTTTAAAAAAAAATCTAATTCAATCTTTTTATTGGATTTTTTTGCTCTCAAAGAAACAACAAATATTGACCATAGTACACAAAAACTACTAAGAGATAAAAAAAAATTTCAAACAGTACCTATTTATTTCTGTGTAGTTATTTATATTTGAATAGAAACAAGGCTCAATGACATTATCTCTTTAATTAACTTAATTAATAAAAGATTACAACATATTCGTTTTAAAATAATACCAACTTCATGGGAAGTGATTCAATGGTTATGTTGATCAGCTCAACAATGTCTACCTACTGTATATTGTATTGCATAGATAACTACTATGAGTTATAATGAAGAAAAAAAATTATCTTCAAAGAAAATAGATAACTACTATGAGTTATAAAGAAGAAAAAAAATTATCTTCAAAGAAAAAAAAAATTTTTTTTAAATTAATTTAGCATTGAATATAAAATATTTAAAAAAAATCAATTAGTAAAGAGCAAACATATCTTTGTAAAAAGTAGTTTAGAATATTTACAACTTGTTTGCCCCCTTTTGTATGAAAAATGGACATCCAGAGAGAATAAATCCCTGTTACTTCACCTATTGTATCACCATCTTATACTGCGTGTATAGTTTGTCTACAGTAAGAACTCCCCACACCACAAAGTCTAAGGCCGTCTGCTGCTAGGGAAACAAGAATAGTGCATTTTAGAGAGGATAGCCCTCTAGTGCTAACACAATAGACCGAAGAAAAATATTTTTTTTCTGCCGACCCCACACCCCTACTTGAAGAAATTATACCTCGTTACAATAGCCAAGACACCGGTCTAGGCTATTGTAACGAATCACCGAAATGACCAGGGGAGTTCTTACTTGAGACGAACTATATCTAAGACAATTTTAACATACACAATCTGTGGTTACAGGTATAAAAGGAATCAATTACAAACGCAGTTATTACAGACATGAGGTTTTATAACAAACTGAAAACAGAGTTGCATCCTGTGTACATATATATAATATATATTTTTAAGAAACTCAAATAAATTTAAAAAAAAAAAGAAGATTATAATTAACATGTTAGCTAATTACTACCGGGATTGCTGATTTTTTATGAGTTTGCTTCTTGTAGGCTATACTTTATGATTAAATTCCCCGTCCCTATATTTAATTTATTATTAAAATATTTAATTTCAGTAATGCTGTTTCTATAAATCTTAAGTTAATAAATTGTGCTTATTATTGGATAATATCTAAGCTCAATAATAACTGGTTTTGTACACTTTAATGCGGAAGTATATTTCGGGTAAATATTTTATCCCAGGGACAACAGAAACAAAATTATTTTGTAAAACTGATCCTAATTATCTAAGACAATCAACAACATAGTGTTTGAAATTCGTATGAAATACAATGCCCCATGTATGATCCAAAAAACAAGTTTCAAACTAATAAATAATGAATTCAGCACGAGATTACAGCATATTGTAAACAAAATGTGGGAATATGTATAAACCCAGAAGTTGTTAACTACATTGCAGTATTGTTTTAATTACCAATTAAAAATCTTTAAAATAAAAACTACAAAAAACAAGGTTCAAACCATAAATTAATACTAAAGTAATGTTTCATTACATAATTAAATGCCAAAATTCCTTAACAAAGGTTTCAAAACAAAGAATTTAAAAAAAAATTAATATAGATCTGAATATTATGAAATGCATGCCCCACATTCGAACTAATCTAAAACTAATAAAGATGAAAGTAAAATGATTTTAGCAAAATTAGTTTTACTTTCTTTTTCTTTTTTTTTTTCAACTACTCATAAAAGTTATTACTTATTTCATAAATTATTTTTTTTGCAGTTACAATAATTAAGAGTTCAAATATCATGTCTTTTTTTTTGTAAAAAAAGAAGTAAAAATTTCATTATGAATGCAATTTATTTACCAAATTTGTCTAAAAATTTCTCAGAAAAGTAAAGTCAAAATATTTTAATTTGACTTTACTTTTTGATTCATATCTAGAACTTTCGAGCATGTACAGGACCCAGAAATCAACAAAGGGAGCAAAAGCATAAGAAAGAGATCTATTGCGAAAAATCCGAACAAGAAATTCTTTTTTTATGAATGCATAAATTATTCTATGGAAGAAAAAAAAACATTCATTATATCCAACAGTATATTCCTAGTTTCCTTTTGCTTTTAATGTATACAATAATTTAATTGCATATTCCTTCGTAATACCCTCCATTGTTAAATTTACTTGAAAACCATATTATTATTCCAAAGAGCCAAACAATTAATTGTCAAAATAATTCAATTATATATAAAACAACAATTTAAAGTTTTAGTGTCGTTGATTGAATGATTGGTTTACAATCTGGTGATTAATCAATTGCCCCGTCTTTCTCTCACAGTACACTCTTCAGTTAGAGAAACATTTTAAACTAAAAACAAGTTCAAAACATTATCAAAAATGAATAAACAAATTTTTAAAACATTTTTTGTCTCCAAAAACTTATTTTGAAAATTTGTTCATCCAAAAACTATTTAAATAAAATTTTTAAGCAAGAAATGCATAATTATAAAATATATATTTACACAATCTATACATAGTAAATTATGTATCACATAAATTGAAAGGGGATATTTTGTGCAGAAAATATCGAATATTCTATGACACATAGGAAGTATGCTAAAAGAAATGTACACAAACAAGTAATTGTAGTCTTATGTCTCAGTATTTCTTTTTTAAAGTTTGTTTTTTAAACTAATTATATAAAACATTAATTCAAAAAATTTTAAAAATTAATCTTGAAAGTTAGTTAGTAAATAAAATTTGCAATCAGTACTTACTAATTTTGGTTGATCAGTTTATTTAAAGGTGATGTGACTCTCCAGATACATTCCTAGTATGTGGAGAAGCTTCATTACATTTCAAGATATATATTATTAATACAGCTATGTGTATATAACTTTTAATGAGTAATCAAGTCCTAATGAGTAACAGAATCAATCCTAATTCAGGGTGCGTAGGCCAAATCTTTCAACAAAAAATAAGCACTTTTTAAGCACCTTTCAAGCACTCAAAAAATATTTTTAAGCACTTTGAAAGATATCATAATTAGACAGGGTTGGCAAGTTTTTGACAATTGATGGTTTTATTTACAGTAACGTAAGACGATGGCGCGTCACAAACGATGAAATTAACAAGAGAAATTAAATTTTCCATCGCTAATAGAGAACAAAAAATGGCAATGTTTAGTTGATCCCTGTAATCAGCAAAAATTCAATAGATTTTTCGATTCTATTATAGAGGGCTGAAAATGAAGTCTGAAATTGAGAATCTCTAAATGAGTAATAGAGTCCTAATGAGTAACAAAATCAATCCTAATTCAATGAGGAACAGAGTCAATTCGAATTTAATGAGTAACAGAGTCAATCCTAGTATGTGGAGAAGCTACATTACATTTCTAAGTATATATTATTAATACAGCTATGTGTATATTACTTTTAATGAGCAACAGAGTATTTTCTGCAGACATTTCATTTCATCTAATTCTTATTTTGTATAGTACGAATAAATACAGATATCCAACATTTCGAGTTCAACACAATTCATTATTTTGCTTGCTGTTGAAAGAAAATTTATGTGGTTCCCAAGTTTTAATTTGATTTACTAAATCAAACATGTATTTATCTCAGAGAGAAGTCCCCTTCTTCGCAAATTAATTTTAAGTTATTAATTCAACTTTGTTTATATTGTTTTAGTGCACTACTTTTAGCACACTTCCAATGCGGAAATAATTCAACCTAAATAGAAATAAATCACAAAGAGGAAAAAAAGAACTCAATAAAAATGACTAAATATTTTTAACAATGTGACTATATATGAGAAGCTTCCCGATGAAAGTAACTCCATTCCAAAAGTAATTATGAGAATATTGTAAAGCTTGAAATAGAAAATTTTCAGCTCTTAAATGCAGATGACGTCGTTAGTTCCTTTGATTAGCAGTGAAGCTGTAGAATCTAATAAAAGAAAATTTAAAAAAGTGAAGGTAATATAAAACACATACTAGGTGTTCACGGTTATAACCCTTAATGATCCAAAAATATTTTACTTCCCATTAAATAATACTAATAAAATTAATTACAATTAAATTGATTGCAAATAAGTGAGATAAAAATTATGTTAGATGATCATATGTGTGAAAATGTCATGCAGTGGTCTGCTAAGGGTAAAAAATCAATTTTCCTTGAAAAAAATTATATTGAATTGATGCATATTGGTGTTTTTTTATATTGTCAATCAAATTTTTAAATATTGGCCATAGATGGCACCACTGGAAAACAAGAATAATCGCAACCCCGATGCCTTAATAGCGGACAACAACAATCCAATTCTTCATATAGGGTCTCTTTTTTTTAATACATAAAAGAAATATTTTCTTTTTTCTTTTTATACAAACATGAAATAAACTACATCAGTCAATAAATCTTATAAATAAAGAAATATTTATATTTTAATCGCCACTATAAAAGTTCTAGAGTTAAATTTTTTTTTACTCTGCATGCTGATAGTGTGTTTTTCTGTAAAGTTTGAAAACAGACATTTCGTCACTAGATCAACACTCAATTGTTTTCTGCTTACGACACAAAATTTTTTATATTTTGATAAAAAATAATTAAACTGCCATTTAAGAGACAGAAATCTTCAAACCCAATGACGGGAAAAAAAGGTACAAGCATTTGCAAAAAGGAAATATTAAAACAATAAACATGTAAAATTGCTGATTGAATTTAAATAACTAAATAGATTTCCAACTATTTGATACATTATTTCTAACTAAGGAGAGCAACAATTAAAAGGAAAAAAAATTAATAAATTTAATGAATTTTTTAAGAATTTAAACCAATTATAGTTTCTTTTAATGTCTCATGCAAACCTAATTTTATAAAGAACTGTTAAAATATCACAACCAAATTTCAATAATGCAATAGAATTTACAATCATTAATAGTATACTAATTTTTCCATTAAAAACTGTTAAGAATGCATGCTTTAACTGACAATTGATAAATTGATTTTAAAATTTTGTATAAACCTAAATTAATGTAAAAATAGTTATTTTAGAAAGTAGATGTGAAAATCATTTAACAATCTGATACTATATGAATTTTCTTTTATACTTTAAACATTTGTGTACTAAACTTATTGCTAAACAATTGAAGTGTGCATCTTTAGTTTCCTCAGTTCATTTTGACCAGTTTTTTCCCCCGGAGATCTGGAATAAACAGACTTCTTCCAGGCAAAATTCCAACCTTGACTTAAAAAGCAAGTAAAATTCAAAATTAATTAATTCAACCTTGAACGTACATCCTTAACAATGTTTATATCATCAACTCACATTATTATCAAAAAAAGCTCAATATGAGTTGCCATGTTGAGACCTTTCTCTACTTTAACATATGATAGATTAATTAAAAAAAATGCAAATCAAAAGTGGAGCTATCTATAAATGTTGTGCCTTTTTGATAGAGAAGTATACTTATAACAAGCAAATTAAATATTTTGTTATTTTTCAACAAAGTTAATATACATTTGTACATAATGAACAGTTACAGCACCTCTATAAAAAAAAATTATTTTCCGTCTTAACTTACTGAAAACTTTTTCCTAAAGAAAATAGAATTGCTTTTTACCTGTTTATTTAGTTAATGAGACATTTAAATTGTCCAAGAAAGTCTATATAAGTGATGCAATAAAAAACGAACGCTGATTGTTTAAGACATCACAAGTGATGAATACTGCCGTGCAATTGAAAAATCAACCTAAGCGACAAAAAATTCAAAATTGAAATTTTTATATATTTGGCATCTTTGTAGGGTAAGCAACATATTGCAAAAAAAAAAATTTGTTTTATCAGTTTTTTTGACATTTTATTTTAGCGCTCATAGTATTAGCAATAGACAGAAAATAGTAGCCAAGTCACTTTTCTCAAAATAAATCGTGAAGCACTTATGTTATTTTTTCTCTCGATAATTTGGCAGAATACTCCTCTGTGTGATAGGGCTATTTCAATGCTCTGTTATTATTAATATCATTTATATCTTGTGATTACCCCTTATATAATATTAGTAGCAAACAATCAAAAATTGAATAAAATTTATTCTTTTGATAGTGTAGGCAAAAGGGAAGGAAGACTTTAAAACCTCCAGACTGTTTATTTATCACTAAAATAGTCAGCGAAATGGTGCATGGCTTAGAAGAACAAATTTAGAGCTTTGTCACTCACATAATGAACCTGACATTATTAACTTCATTAAATAACGAAGAATAAAATGTGCAGTTCACATTATCAGAATAGATGAAGATCATACCACAAAAAGAGTTTTCAACGCAAGACCAGTTGGCAGACGAAATAGAGGCAGGCGAAATTTGAGATGGATAGCTGGCCTAGAAAAAGACCTTTTGGTCTTAAAAACTAATAACTGGAAAACGCTAACAGGAAAAAGGTTAGCATGGGAAAAAAACTTCGTGAGAAAGCCAAGGCCCACCCTGGGCTGTCGAGCCTTTGATGATGATGTCAGTGAAATGACTATGCAGTTCTTCACGACAAATCAACATTTCTTTCTGGGAGGAAATCAGAGTTGTGAAATTTAAAAAAAAAAAGAATATTTTATTGCATTTATTTTTAATTTAAAATGTTAGTTACTTAATTAAAATGCAGACACAGACTGGATTTTACATTCTAATGTAACATTCTTTGCTTTGTAAGTTTGATTTAGTTACTTTCTACACTACGAAATGCAAATGATTTAAAAGTTTATATGATATATAAGTACCATTTTGTTTCAATTCCCTCATGGTCAGGCTATTAAAAATGTTCAATTCCCTCATGGTCAGGCTATTATTGGCAAAATTACCAAAAACTGAGAAAGCTTTAATTTCCAATTGTACACTACTCTATAAAATATTTTGCAAAATGTGTTATAGTTGAGAGCGCTGTATGAAATAGTGTGACACATGACAAGGGGGTAGAACGTATAGTGAAGTTTGACACTTTGTGACAAGGGGGTTGAAATATATTCTGAAAAAGTGTGACATAAAACTTGCAATCTGCATATTCATAAATGACCATCTCCTATTATTGAAAACCAATGAATAAAAATAATATAAAGTGGCTATTAAAAAACAAATTCATCATTTGCTTTTTCTTCATAAAAACCTTGTTTTAAAATTTGCTATTTAACAAAATATGTTTTGATCAGGTTTTGAGAATCTGACAAAATTTTTAGAGAAATGTTGGCCCATAAATGACAGAATTATGCCAGCTGTCCACACTAGCACACCCTCTCCCCTTCTATGAGATTGGGAAAATTATTGTATTGCTTTTGATCATTCCATTTTTAAAACAATTTTATAAAAGTTCAATTTTACTTTATAAAAAAATCTTCATAGAAATTGGAACCAGTTGCAATTAAATTATTAAAAATGCCAAAGATCAAATTTTTGGTTCTATGATATTTGATCAAGCTTTTGATAAGTATCTAACAATAATTTAGTAACATTAAATAAATAATCCAAAGAAACTGAAGCAATAACATATTACCCAAATAAAAACTTCCTTAGCTTGAAAAATATATAAATCGGAGGAAACAATAACAGTTGACATGCTTCAAGAGTTCACAAATAGGCACCCATTTTCAAGACACGACATGAATGAGAAGACACAAAAGTGATTTAAAATATAAAAAGTAAAAATTGCCAAAGAAAAATGGAAAATTAAAGGTGAGAAACAAAACTATAAAAACCACATTAGCAGAGAGAAGCAAATGAGGGTAAAATGCATTCCCACTTTACAATTTACATTTCAAATCATTTTTGTTTCTTCTCATTTACATTTGGTAAGTCTTGAAAATGGGCACCTGTTTTCGAGCACTTGAAACATGTCGACTTTTTTGAGCTGAATGAAGTTTTTAATCAAGAAATTTAGAAGCCAACCATGAAATTAATTTTATTTACATTATTTTGTTTAAAAAAAATAAAATTTCAAACAGGACTGCAGGTAAATACATTTATTTTATATTCTCAGTCATCAAACAATAATTTAAACCAGTTTGAAGCATTGCCTGTTCTGTTAAAGACAGCTGGTTATGCATGCAACATATTTCTTTAGTTAAAACATGCAGAATAAATTATTGATGTTCAAATGGGAAAAGAGCTCAAACTTGGCAGTTGTACAAATCTTGCAATTTTTTAAAAGCTTTGATAGAATATAATTCAATACATTCAATATTATAAAATTATAAATAAATTGCAAAATTTTTTGTACAGTTAGGCATTTAAAAAATTTCCGTTTAGAAGAACAAAAAAAAAACAAAAAAACGACATAAATAGATTGCTATTTTGAAATTAATTCACTACAATTTATCAAGACACTATTTTAGTCGTCGAAGCATTCTTAATTTTGAAAACTGCTTATAAATATATTTCCAAAATAATAAAAAAAAATGTTTCCGAAACATGTTTCTTTGTAATTTTATTTATAAAAAATACACATTTAATACTGCTACAAAAAATTTCAAAAAAAATTAAAAAAAAAGAATACCGATAAATTAAATATTTTCGTTTTCTCTTATGAGTATCAGCAATCAGATGAGTTCTTGTCCTTCATACCTGCAATTTTATTCAACATTTATAATATGATAAAAAAATAAGCAAAACAAAATTCATAATTTAAGTGGCTGGGCATTACAGCTTGCAAAATGCTATTTAAAACAAGACGGAGGTTAAAAAAAAATTTATAAATATAAAGTTTTCATTTTGTGTGGAAGAAACCTGTTTCTTCAACCAAGCAGGAAGAAACTAAAAACAACCAATAAAATTGTTTAGCAATAAGTTTTATAGAAGCAATTTAAATTGATTAAATTTAATATAGTACGAGAAAGTTTTCAACCTTTTATCTTTATACTAATATCATAATATATACCAATATATTTCGAATATATACTAATTTTATTTATACTAATTTCACTTTATCTTTTATAGTTTTATGCAAATATCTACATACTATATTATGTAAGAGTCTGTTGAGTATTCATACTCTTGATAATTTGATTATAAAAATTTGTATGTTATTTTAACAGTTCTTTATATAAATATAAATTAGGTTCGACTATATTTTATTAAATACTATATTAATAATNTATACTATAATTTATTGAATACTGTATATTTGACCATATTTTATTAAATAGTATCTTAACAAGATTGCAATTATAAACTTTTATATTTGATGTTTCTTTTTAAAAAAGAGTTTCCTTCATCTGAGTTAGAAGAAATTTATTTCTTCTGGAATGGCTTTTCACTTTGGAGGAAATGCACCATTCCTGATAATAATCCTGAATCAAAAATAATCCTAAGGTTAGACAGCAACAACAATGGAAATTTCAAGAGTATATAGAAATTTATTAGCTTTATTAAACGAAAGTTAAGAATTTGAATATTTGAATTTTAAAAAAAATAATAATAATAGATTAGAAATTTTAAAAAAATCTCATGCAGTGAAAACATGTCAGGTAAACAGGAAGATAATATTATTTTAATTTGTAAAATAAATAATATTTAACTAAATCTCCTATAAAATAATTTATGAAAAAATAGTCAAATAAAAATGCTATAATACAAATGACCAAATTATATTTTATTTAAAATGTTCTTAGTTAGACTAGTTCAATTAAATTTTTATTAATTCTGTATAAAAAAATATATATATGATAAAACAGGTCAATATAGGTCATGATATGCACCTTGCTTTGTCTAAAACTATCCCCCAATTCAATTTGTTAATTAAGGAAAAGCAGCAGCAACCTTCACATTAAAAATTTTAATTATAAAAATTTTGTATACTATTAAAATAATAAAACTAAATGTTTTCTAATAATGGATGTTTTTTGCAATTATTTTTTCCACAGGGGGGTGGTCCGTGACTTCTTAAAAAATTTTAAAAGGGGTCCATTATACCAAAAAGGTTAAGAAACACTGTTTTAAAGCAACTAAAAATAAATCACAATAAATATTTTGAAATTTACAATAACTAGACTTGTAATATAACAATTTTAAGTAAATACAAATACAGTCAGACTTCTATTTAACGAAGTTGTTAAATCCTGATAAAAAGTTCGCTATCTGGAAAATTCGTTAAATAGAAGATCATCAATTGAATTACTTAAACAACACTAAACAGGTTTTAAATTCATAAACACTAGACATAATTAAAATAGCAATTGATACACCTTTATCTTGTAAATTATTATCTACTATGGAATTGTTTCAAATGACTTTAACATTTTATCATACGAAAGTTTGGTGATTTCTTCAACATTTCCGTCTTCCTCACAATTTTTGTTGTATTGTGTTTATTTTTCACATTGTATAAAATATCTGATTCAGTTAATGTTTTTGTGGTTGAAGCTTCACAGAATCAATAAAAAGAATATCATTAATCCTACATCATCATTAATTTCATGGTTCGCTCTTAGCTGTACTCTTATTTTTTTAACCTTTTAAGTTCTTCTAAAGGAATGAAATCATCGTCCTCCGCACTTTTCAAATTCTCCATACTGACTAAAAATCCAGCTTTAGCAAAACTGTTACGAATAGTATGATCTGTAACATAACAGTGCCATGCTTCAGAAATTTCTGTTATGCTTCCTCGTAAATTGACTTTTGGCATAGATTCCTGTAGGAAATGCAAACAAAAAGGGAAAGGGAATTTACTGCTTTCTCTAAAGGGCTGTGAAAATCAAATCCAGATCATTTCCCCCATAAAATGCGTTAACAAGTTTGAAATATTCTGAAATATTTTGGGAAATAGGGAAAGTGAATCTTAAAAGTTTGTTAAATATAAAATTCACATCGCTATTTTGAAGTCATTTTACAAAGAAATTTCCAAACTGCTTTTGGTTCCTCGAAAAAAATCGCAAAATAGAGAAATTTTGCGAAATGGAAGTTCGTTAAATAGAAGTCCGACTGTACATTACAAAAAATATTTCAGATATCATTGAACTAAAAAAAAAACATTTATTAAAACTTATAGATTAGCTTCGATGAATATTACCGTAGCAACAATTTTACCTTGGCCCCAATTGGGCTAATAATTGGCATACATATACATAACACACATATATATATGAGCTGGTCCTATATGAGCATGCATCGAGGGACCAATATTGGGATGTCTAGATTTTTTAACATAATAATTCTATATAGGGCAAATATTGGCCTATATAAAACCAATATAAAGCATATATTGGCTGAATAATAAATATAAAATATTGGGTGAATCTGACAGTTCTATATAAGGCCGGTATTGGTTGTAAAATGGCTGTAAAATATTGGGTGAATCGGACATTTCTATATAAGACCAATATCAGAGAAATAACGGGCCTTTGAACCTGTAATGAGCCAAGATTCGTGAATATTGATCCAATGAAGGCCCAAGTTATTTTGTTGCTAGGGTATTAATAAATGTGCAAAAAAGTACCGCTTTAAAAATTGCATGCTGCTTCAGCATGTTACGAACAATTATTATAAGTTTCATCATTAAAAATTTCACAGCTGTATAACATTCATTAGCATAATATGCTTATTATTATTCATGCAAGAGAGATCAAATTTATGTGACACTAACTTTAAACTCTAACTAACTTAACTCTTTTAACTAAATTTTAATCAAGAGAGACAGTAGATAAGAAATTGTGAGAGAAGTTACTATTTGATTTTGACAGGGTTGGCAGGTTTTTGACATGTGACAGTTTTTGACAGTTTAAACCATGGTTTAAACCGTCACGTCAAAAACCTCACTGTCAAAAATGTCGAAAATGTCAAAAACCTATATTCATATGTGAAATTTAATTAATACATAAAATTTATATATTTTTTATAAAGGATAGTGTTTCTAAATATGTTCTAGAAAAAATAAATTTAAAATTTTGAAGAAACACTTATATTTTGAATAGTAACCAAAATCTTGTACTTTTGAAAGCTCACATCTTTTGTAATATTATGTATTCATTTTCATGTGTTATTGAAAATCTGCAGTGATATTATTAAGAAATTTATTTATAACCAAATTTAGTGTATAGTATAGATTATACTAAAAATTAGACATTTTTAAAGATAAACATTAGCAGTTTTGTACATTAGACATCTTTTAAAGAAAAATCTTTTTAATATTCTTTTAAATCTTCTTAATAATCTTTTTAACATAAGACAATACAAATTTAAGTGCTTTCTGTTAAATACACAGAGTAGTTAGTGTCGATTTACAGTATATTCAGCCTATTCATTTACTATGCTGAAAATTTAGTTTATCCAAATACTTGTGAATTTCATTTTGCTGAATACTATATACATAGTTTTGTTGAATATCTAAATATTCAGCTGTTGAATAATTACTTCTTGCTTTCAAGATATGCATTATTTGTATTCTTAATACAAGTGGGGGAAAAAAATTAAGAGGTAAAAATTGTTTAAAAATGATAAGTGTAATAATTATAAATAAATATAATAAACAATATGAATTATATTTATCATTATTCACAAATATAACTACTTTTAAATTCAAATTAACATACTGGATAATAAAGATATTCGGTATAACATTAAAAAAAAATTTTATACACTTGTATCAAGTTTGTATTTATACAACATAACTTGTAAGTTCCTTATAAATATTAGTTATATGTTCCTTATATGTCAAAAATGCATAGTAATAAACTTTTAATTTTCTTAAGTATCAAAAAAAAAAATTTTTTTTTTCAAAATATAAATATTTAAAAAAATTTTGTGCAAAATTTTTCTGCACATGCATTTGAATATAAATTTCTGAGATTTTAAATCTGTTATTTTACCTTAATTTTAATTAAAAAATATTTTAAAACCTGCTGATTACCTATAGTATAATTAAATTTCAATATAATGCATGGCAACTGTTGGTAGTTTTGAAGTTTATATATTTTTTTGGCAAACTTTAGTTTTTGACATTTTTGACGGGTTTTTGACGGTTTAAACCAGTATTATACCCTTGTCATGTCAAAAACCACTTTTTGACGTCAAAAACCCAACCCTGGATTTTGAGTTATATTTCTTTAAGAGATATGATATAACGAATGCACTTACTTCTTCCAACATTTTGTTGAGCAAAAATAGACTTCAAGGGGAACTTTAAAACGACTTGTGTTGTTAATATAAACTACAGTTGAAGCTAATTTGTACAGATCCAGTACGAGTATACAGGATGATACATTTTGAAATACTTTCTTTCCACAGGGACAGGGACACTGCTCAGTTATGTAATCAATAAGACTCTTAGGTAGATCTTCAGCTGTGTAGGAAACACTACAAAAAAAATATGCATTTTATTTCACTCAATTTAACAGTACATTTTTTTTAATAACGTCGTTGAACAGCCGACCCAATTTTGGGTTTAGGACTACTAATGTTCAACCTTGTAATTTTTAACCCAATACAGAAGACAAGGGAACTCCTGTATCAAGTATTGGGATGAATTTGCCTATGTGGACTTTTTAATTAAATTTACCCGCATTTGCAGGGAAAACCACAAAAACCTCCGGTTAGCCAGACCGCAGGGGGGCTCTAACCCATGATCCGTTTACCACTGAGGATATTTTACGTCAGTACTGTGGTCAGTGCAAGGCGGATGCGGAATTCGCATCGACCATCAATCACGGGGATTCGAATCCGGTTCACTTCATTGGATGGCGAGTGCTTTATACCCTGAGCGACCATGGCTCTAGCCTTACATTTAAAACACACAGATAAAGTTGGAATACTTTAAAACCAGGGGTGATAGTTAGCTTCAAAGATGCAAAAAATTCTTAATAATTTACCAACATATTTTTTTTTAGATTGAAATTTTAGCCAAAATTATAGCGCTTTTTTTATTATTTTTTTTTTTTTTTACTTAAAATAATTTTTCAAATTGAGTGTTTAAAAGTGATACCTCGGTACTCTAAATACATGTGTCGTAATAACATTGTATTTAAAACATCAACATTTGAAAAAATATGGAAATAACCCCCAAAAATTGAGAAGAATTGCTGTGAAAAATTGTGAAGAATTGCTCCAAGAATTGCTGTGAAAGAGCAAGTCAAAAAGTAATTTATCAGATTAAATTTGTGTATAGTATTAAAAGAATAAAAATGTCAAAAATAGGAGGAAAAAACATGGAAAATAGATGAAAAATGATAATTAACCAACGAACAAAAGATCAGTAAAAGATGTGGATTTATCAATTCATAATAAATCAAGCAAATAAAAAATTTGACTTAATTTTGAAATTTGCACTTTATGATTGCATCAGAATTTGAAATAAATACATGGAATCAGCTGAAAAATGGTCCAAAAATGACTTGATCGTTGTGAACCGTCTTTCATAGAGAGCAGAAGTTTTTCTTTTCTTTTTTGTCGTCGATTTTGTTTAAGAAAATTATTTTCTCCTAAGATTTTTTTTTTTTTAAGGTTTCCGGACTTAATTAGTGTTATTATTTTTCGTGTTTGAGCAGTTTTTAAAGCTGCCTCGCATGATAAGAATTGAATTTTAAAATTAAAAAATAAATAAATACAAATGATTATGTACGTGTACAATACATTATTATACAATACAATATATTTTTAAAATGCTTAAAAAAAACAACACTTAACCAGCATTAATGTAATCAAGAGAGCATTTATGGGGTGCAAAAGAGAAAAAGAGAAAAATAATAATAATAAACCATCTTAGAAGACCGTTTTTTAAATAAATGCACTATGGAAAATTTTAATCAAAGGCCCATTAAAAAATAAGAAAAGTGGGTAATGCAGATGTGCCTATTTTCCAAACTAGCTATCAGTAATCAGAATTACAATAACAAAATATAAACAAGTTAGCGTTTAAAAAATTCACATTAGAGCAATTTTAAGATGCATATACTACTATATACAGGGTGCATAGCCAAATTTTTCAACGAAACATATGCACCTTAAACACTTTTTAAGTACTCAAATATTTTGAAGCACTTTAAAAATATATAATTAGGATATGCGCACCAATAAAAAGATTTTTTTCCCATTGATTAAAGTTCTTCATATATATATTAACAAAATGCAAAATAATTTTCCAAAACTTTACATGATCATTATAAAAAAATTAGTTTCTGACAAAGATCTCGTCTTGATTATATCAGCCACCATAGAAACAATTAATGCACAATTTTGAATCTATGCAATATTGAGTGGCTCATTATATTTTTTAAATTAATAATTACTTTACTTAATTATGCAAAAAAATTTAATTCAAAATTATAATTAATTAAACTATTATTATTAAGGGTATTTTTTAGATTTAAATAAAAGTTATTTATAAAAGCATAATTCAACAAAACATTTACAAGATTAATATCATTGATTAATATCAAAGGTATGTAAAAAATTAAGCAAGCCAAGAAAACTTTAATAAATTACAAAGTAATTTACAAATGTAAAAATAATGCAAATTTTTATTAAAATTTGTTACTTGGTTCAGTATTTTTTTAATGAAATGATTAAAAAAAATTTAAATGATTTTGAAATGTAAATACAATGAGTATAGAACCTTAAGTTTTTGCTCTAAATTATTATATGGTCTCTATGACAATAATATTTAACAAATCTAAGATAGTTAAATTTTTCATTTTAATGGAGTTAAAGTTTTTTGGAATAACAAATATGAATAACATAAAATTTTTTGCTGCATTTAAATAGTGACAAAGCACAATAACATTTACAAAAATCTTATGCAATTGGTGGATAGTCCCTCTTCTAAAAATTCTAAGGATCAAAAATCTCAATTATTTCTTATCTTTATTAAATGGATAATTATGTTAATTAAATGTAAGATGGAAATTTTGAAGAGATGAAGATTTGTGATTATTTACTGCTCTGGGGACACACATGAAAATACGTAATTAGTGAATGATCCTCAAGTCAAGTTTAAGGATTAAAATTTTCTTTTGTTATTATTAGGGAAAAAGTTGGCTATCTTTAATTGGTCCCTGGGAACGAAAACTCTAAAGATTTTTCGGTTTGATTTGAGAGGGCGGAAAATGAAGTCTAAATTTGAGAACCTTGCAAAATACAGCAGATTTGTACACGAGAGAGCAAGAATCCCCACCACCAAATCCACTTTAGGGCTATTATAATAGACCAAACAAAAAGATTCCCATTATCTCACCAACCCGAGCCGAAACCTGTCCTAAACAGTGACCCCACATCCCTTCTTAAAATAGTTATACCTCGTTATCATAGTCACCGCCAAGGGTCCAGACAAATTGCTAAGAGAGTTCTTACTTTAGGCAAACTATACCTGTTTCAGTAGTTGTGCAATGATACATCGGAGAGCAGAGCGGACGAAATGTATGTTATGGGTAAGAAATTAGCATATATCTTTGTGCAATATACTTTGCGAGTAGGTAATTAACATATATTTATCTTTCCTTACTATTCTTAATAGTTAGGATTTAGTTATTGGCATAACGTTATGTAAATTATTAGTTCACAGAATAAATACGGATAGCGTGTATTTCTCATTACACTGACACAGTAGGCCAAGGCCCTCTATGGGCCGTCGTGTCACTAAGTTCAGTTGTAGTAGTTAATTTGGAAATTTAAACCTACAAATAAAAATCTTATCCTCCTACATCTCTTGTTTTAGTAGAATGTGAGGGATATGACAATGGTCAAAAACTATAACTTGTGGAATTTTTGGTAATTTTGTCAACATTTTAAAAGTCTTACTAGTACTAGAGAGCTGGAGCAAAGTGATCTTTCATATTAACTTTTGAAACATTTACATGCAGTGGTGCGGAAATTTGTGGAATTCCGTCAACATTTTAAAAGTCTTACTAGTACTAGAGAGCTGGAGCAAAGTGATGTTTTATATGAACTTTTGAAACATTTACATGCAGTGGTGCATAAATTTGTGGAATTTTTGGTAATTTTGTCAACATTTTAAAAGTCTTACTAGTACTAGAGAGCTGGAGCAAAGTGATGTTTCATATGAACTTTTGAAACATTTACATGCAGTGGTGCAGAAAAAAGCTTTAAATCAAAAAAGACAAAGAAGTATAAACTTAACAACCACTAGAAGAAAATTCCCATAAAATCTGAAGTTGGCAGCCCTGAATAATTAATTGAAAAATTGCCTCTGTTAAAAATGCAACAGATTTCCGAACTTTGCCCTATAGTTCTGTAGTCCCTGCTTGTATAACTCATTTTTTATTAGTTTGATTTATTTTTAGACAATATTAGACTTAAAAAAAATATTGCTTTTAATAAAAGCTATCATGCAACTTTTTATTTCCCTTTTACCTAATTTGTCATGCAGGCTCCTAAAAATTCTGAATTTTTTAAGCCCTTGTATTCTGAGTTTTGTAAATACCACTTTTAAATTTTATCACTTTCCTGTAAAAAAAAAAAAATCTTACTTTTGAGTGACAACAGCTGATGCAGCACATTCTAGTAAAGAAGGCAATTGCCAGGGAGTCATAGGCCTCAAAACAACATCAGTATCTAAGGGATTGTGAAATAAATCTAAACTGTCCAGTTGTAGTTTTCTAATTCCAAATGGGAGTACCTGAAAAATCAGCCATCAATGAAACTATGTTAGTCACTTACTAGTTTTTTTTAACTTTCCTAGACTTTAGGAACACATTTTTGGAATTTCTACAATTTATTTTTCAAATTTATATACATAGGTTGAAACTTTTATAAACTTTCATATACTAATTATGACAAACAACTATAAGTTATGAGCAAAAAACAACAGTTTATTACAGTAACATAAGCAAAAAAATCACTAACTGCACCTCAAGTGCATCTTATAATATTAATAACATTCTTTTATACTAAGAAAAATAAATATTTCCTTCTATAAAAATTTAGAAGCAAAATCCAGTAGAACGTAAAAATACTACTGATAATTTTCTCTTTAGTGGCCAACAGACAAATTTCCCAGTCTTGTCTTCAAAAGGAAAATCTTTAGACATGAGACACATTTCAAAAGCTTTTCGGGAATTTTGATCCAATTTATTTGCAACCACTTTAATCAATAAAGCTTTAATTAGTTCATTAGTTTCCAACTTTAAAAATTACAGGGTTTTAGTATTTTTCAATAAATTATCAATTAGAAAGCCGAGATCTTTATCTGAATCAGCTCTAGTTTAATCCATGAACAATATGACATTAATGTAACAAAGTTGAACTAGTATCGGCTATTTGAGCAAGTTTATGTAAATCAAACAACTAGATTTATAAGACATACCTCTAACTTTTCTATGCCTTCATTGATTAAATCCAAAGCTGCATTCATATCAACTATTCGAGGGTCAACAGCTTCACTATATTAATCTAATTTTAGCTATTCCAAAGATTTTCTCATTCAAGAAAAATATTCAAATTTTTCTGTAATAACACTTTGTATAGCCTCTTCGATATCTTCAATAAATGCTGTATTATCAATGGCTGATTTTTCTTTAAAATTTTGTCTTCTATCCAATGTTTGGAATCATGCCATTTTATCAATTTGAAATAAAAGTCCCAATCAAAACAAAAGGTGAATATTTTTCGAAGTCTAAGTTCAAAACAATTTTATCTTAATTATTTCTTTAAAGGTCGCTCGAGCAAACTCCAGCTCTTTACAACCAAAATGTAAGGTGCCAATGTACGATGAAAACGAAATGCGTATCAAATGTTAATTACAAAGAAAAACGATAAATTATGAATATATAACAATAATTTACAGCAAAATTTGTGAAATAAACTATATCCTGAGTGGACATAATATAGATCAAAATTATTTGGTTCTGATATCGAAATACATAAAAGTATATTTTTACCAATTACCAAATTAGTGGTAATCAAAAATCATATTCGAATGATTCATGATAGAATCCAGCCACTAACTAATAAGTGTGCAAAAGGATTGGCATGAAATTCACCAAGGGGCCAACAATTATCTCAAAAATAATGTATGGCATTTGCTTTAGTAAACCAGTAAGCATTTGCTAAAATGAAAAATGGATAAAATTGAATGGTTTGCTTCTTAATGTTGCACTAATTGTCTGTGATTCCCCCTTAACAACATTAATTTTTAGTCCAAACATTAATTTTTAGTTCGGGCATCACAAATACTGCACATAGTAGTTGTCCGAATCCAGTTTGGACAACTACTATGTGCAGTATTTGTGATGCCCGAACTAAAAATTAATGTTTATATTTTGTGAAACCCGAGCTGAGTTTGTTTCTACTTCAGGACACTTAATTTATTTTCCTACTAGATGGCATTAATGGTCCTAGTTTTTCACTGATTACAACTTCAGTCAAGGGAAAAGAGTGTGATATGGGCTTGTTTGGGATATAAAATACTGTAAGAGATTTGTAAAATTTATGTATTGAAAATCATATTGTTGTTTTTATATTATATTGTACTAGTTATATTACATTTAGCTTCAAAACTTTGTATAATTTGCTCTAATTGAATAAGATGTGTGTGTAATCCATTACTTTTTTATGTGTATGTAAAAATTATAAATACAGTAGTTATTCAAACTAAGGTAAACAACGTTTAAGAGCACAAAAATATTTATAAATGCATTTATAAATATTTTTGTGCTCTTAAACGTTGTTTACCTTAGTTTGTATTTTAGCACAAAGGTCGCCCACTTGTGTATTCACAGTAGTTATTGCATTTAAAATTTTATTTTTGTAATAAAAAAACATTTTCAAATTTTTATAATATAAAAAACACAATTAAAAAGTCAAAAAATTTTTCAATTTTTGGTGCATTTTTCTGAAATATATGTCACTGCTAAGGGGTTAATGATGATCCGAAGACAAAGGCACACACTATACTACCACAAATTAGATTTGAGAACAGACGTTTGTAGTAATAAATCCTTCCAGAAGAATCAAAACTAAAGAATTATGATTAAACTGATCAATGAAGGAAATGGTTCTATGAATATTAGCAATATAACAATGGGAGTTTAATCTCAGGGATTTGTAAGAATAAAAAATATATAATCAGCAAAATGTCAAGACTTACATTTTACAATTTTTTTAATTAGTATCGGACAGTATCATTAAAATCCACCTTATTATGATTCCCTATGTATAATACAATAAACACAGTGGATAAATAAATGAAAGTATACGATAAATGAATATTTCAACTTACTTTCAGCTCATTATGAGATGCACTGAACATTCTCAAAGATTCTAAGCAATGGATGTTGTGAGGGAGATTTTGAAGACCATTGCCTTTTAGGGACAATATGATGATCTTTTTCATGAGACAAAAGTAGGGTGAAAGACAACGAATCTAAAAAAATTTAATAACTATTCATATAAGTGTTTTGTAATAAATGACAATTTATTAACACAAACTAAAAAATTAAATAACTCAATGGTTCTTAAAAATATGTATATTTAATATTTACTGTCGAATAGTAATGTACTGACATTTGATGACATAGTAATGACTGACATAGTAATGTACTGACATATTGATGTAGGACATTTAACTTTGAACTGTACAAGATTTATAAACAATCTGATATTATTAAATACATAAAAATAAATAGAATGAATTGGATGGCCCACGTGATTCGAATGAGTGATGACAATACAATAAAAAAGATACTGCTTTTTAGATCCACTGGAACAAGAAAACGGAGAAGGCCGTGGTTGAGATGGGCTGACTCAGTGGAGTCTGATTTTCTTGCAATTAATGAAAAGAATTGGAGATCAAATGTGAATCAGAAGTCGTCACGGAGAAATCTTCAGAGGAAGACATTGGCTCACATTGGGCTGTCTGACCAACCATTGATGATAATGATGATGATATCTGACAGTGATCGATTTTTGTTGAAGTAGTAATAAAAAAGACAATTTAACCACAGGAGGGTCAATTTCCCCTTTTCAGGGCTTTTCAGCAGCATTCTTTATAGCATTGAAAAACAACTTTCCACAGTGCTGATCAATGAGAAAGTATAGCATAACAAAGAAATTGCGGTATAATTTTGCTCACTGTCTCAACATTTGGAGGGTTAAAAGATAAGTTCATAATAAAATTAATTACAAAATCACCTTTAAGAACATGCAAAAAGAATTAAAGCAAACTATTAAGTGAAATTTAAATGAACAGAAGAATAATTTATCAAAAATTTAAAAAAAAAAGATTTAATAAAAACATAAAAAGTGACAAGTTCAATTTTTGAAGTACATAGTAGAAACATCAAGAAAATTATGCATTTTTAAAGTAACAAAATTAAAAATAGTTAAGAAATTCCTAGAGTACATAGAGATCATGGACCTTGTTTTACTTACCTGTAGAAGGCAAAAAAGTTCCATAGTAATTATAGCCCGAAGGACTTTAATCCCAAACAATTGAAAGTAAGATATTGAAACTTAACTGATTGTGTTTGATGTAATACATTTGTGGTATCTACTCAGATCTTGCCTTGTACATACATGAATTCAAATACACTCCCAATTTTTGAATAAAATCTAAAAATACTTATATTTGCATTTCTAAAAAGATTAATATTTGTTTAATTTAAATATTTATAAGTTTTTAATGATGATTTCTCTTTGAGTTTTCTAAAAAATAGATTCAAAGAATTTTAAAAGGAAAAGAAAATGCATTTATAAAACTAAAATTCTGTCTATTACAGCAACTAAGAGAATTTGGAACAAGACATCTTAAAGCATTTTTATGTATTTATATTTATTTATTATTATTATTTTGGAAAAAAGCCAAACATTGTATCATCCTGAAATATATCTTATAAAATTAATATTTTAAAATAGAGGTTAAAAAAGAAAAAAATGTAGAATTAGTTTCAAGTGCTTTAATATTAGGGAGCAACAACATTAATAATATATTCGAATTGACATAAAAATGGGAGTACTGTTTCAAATACGTTTTATAAAAAAGAATATAGAACATTGGCAATTCACATTCATAATGTACTATTTTATACAGTACCAAATTTTGTAAACTAAGTATTTCTTATTACAATAATCACAATCATTCAAAGAAACAAAGCAATTTTTCAAAACAACTTCAAAACCAAGAACACGATTGTCAGCATTACCTGCAGGCTGCCTTTATTTCTCAGACAAGCTGGTACTCATAGATCTGAAGCTTGGTGGGATTATTTCTTTTTAATTTTTATTTATAAAATGGGTCATGATTTGAAAGGAAAGCATTCTAGCAACAGTTATGGTCACATGGGCTTCTAACCACTGGGATCAAACCCTAGTCCTTTGCAATGACAGTTCACCAATACCACTGAGCTATCGTAACCATGGGTGCTACTCTAAAATAATATCAAGACTGAACTTTTTTCTACACAAATTAATATCGTATATCATTGTTAGTGGAATTTTCAGAAATTTATAACTCACTCACCCCAAAATTTACCTTTCTGTGATAATGGCCTCAATCATTTGTTTTTAACATTTTTTTCTTTATTTAATTAATTTTTAGCAAACAAAACAAAAATAGCAGCTAATTATGCATGTTTTTTACACCGATAACTAAATAATAAAACCGCTAACTTTTTCCTGAAACCATTAATATCTCTACTTATTTTTCGCTAAACCATTATTTTTCGTTTTAACACTATAATTAAATATAAATAAATATCGATTTATTTTTAGCCAAAAGGCCAATGCATTGGGGGGGGGGTAGTAATTAAAAAAAATTTTAGATTCAGCTGCAGTACAAATCTCATTCTGTCATTGCAGTGTGGCATGATTACTTCATCATTTCGCAATAATTGAGAAAAGTAACATTGTTTTCTAAAAAAAAAAAATTTTTATTTTTAACCGAAAATATGTTACATTTTTAAGAAGAAAAAAAAAAAAGGAAATCAGTTTAAGTAAACAAATGGGAAAGGGATATTAACGAAATTTAGTCCAATGATTCTTCTCAAGACTGATTTCAGTACCCTGGACTGAAGAGTGACACCCATGATCGTGACTCAAAATGACACTTTACTTTAAGCTGTAAGTCAAAATATTTAGAATATAATAAATTTCATGCTTATAAAATGTTATTGGAAGGCTTTAAAAGTTATTCAAAAAAAATACATATATATATTTAATAAAAATAGCTGAATAGAGATATGGGACAAAAAAAGTCTGATGGGAAATTACCTATATCTAATTAAACACTAGAAAAGAAAAGAAATAGAATTCCTTTCCTTACTTCTACACAATCCACAAAACTTGCTAGATGTATATGTGCTAATAATAATAAATAACAGTAAAACAACTTCAAAACCAAGAACACGATTGTCAGCATTACCTGCAGGCTGCCTTTATTTCTCAGACAAGCTGGTACTCATAGATCTGAAGCTTGGTGGGATTATTTCTTTTTAATTTTTATTTATAAAATGGGTCATGATTTGAAAGGAAAGCATTCTAGCTACAGTTATGGTCACATGGGCTTCTAGTCACTGNACTGTTGTTGCTAGTTCAGGAGGAAAACATTTCAGATCATTGTGATGCAAAACAAGTTCTTTCAATCGGATGTCACCAAGTTCTAAAGGAAGTTCTTTTAAACAATTGTTGGCTAAATCAAGAACCTGAAGGTTTTTTAGTCTTAAAACATGTAGACCAATTTTACGCAAATGGCAACCTTGCACTTGCAGCCAAGTGAGACTATCTGGAAATCCATTTTTGATAGGGTAATCACTTCGTTTCATGATGGCCAATTTTTGTTTCGGTCTGTCCACCTTCGTTGGAGGCTGAGAGAAGCGGATTTTTTTGCTGGCCTGTCCTACGATTGTTAAGCCAACACCATGAAGAAAAGCTTTCAATTGAAGAGGATCAGCCTACAGAAAAATTTTTAGACTTAGTTTTTTCAAAACATAAATATACATTATACAGTACAAAGTTCCATATACGGATGTCTATTTTCCAAATTTTTAATTGCATTTTCAATTGTTTTTTAATGTTAATTGAAAAAAAAATAACTACAGTACAGAACCTCTTATCCGGAAATCAGAAAACCAGATAATCAAAACAAAATTTGATATTTTTTTATTTCTCTTTTCTCCAGAAATTTTCGAAATATATTTTTTTTCCATCCAGAATTATATTCGAATGATGTCTTTCTCGTGCATAGAAAGGAAAAGAAATGCTCACGATTTTTCCATTTTCAATTTTTAATAATGAAAAATAATGACGTAAAAAATAGAGTGGATGGTTTTGATGACGAAGTAGAAGAAAGCGAGAAGGAAGATGAAAACGAAGGAGTCCATCCCTACCCCCCCCCTCCCATTTTACCTTTTATTGTTCATTTTATATTAAGCCTGTATATATTTTTATTTCGTTACTTTTTTTTTCCATTTTATTTTATTAAACTTATGTGTATTACTTTATTGGTTTTTTCTTTTTAAAATTATTTGTAAATAATTCTTTTTAGTTGGGTTTGATAAAGAATAAAAAACACGGCATTTCGTAGTGATTCAGTAAACCAGAAAAATCAGTTATCCGGAATAGCGATGGTCCCGATCCTTCCGGATAATCGATTCTCTACTGAGTAAAATTTTAAGCACAAAAAAAGTTTTTTCCTTCAACAGCTATTAAAATAACTAAATTTTTTTACTGTCTTAATGAACTCACTTAACAAGTAGATGAAAAGACAAAGCTGCAAAATAAAATAGCTCAAAAAGAGGAATTAACTATGAATCAGTTCATATTGATGACTCAAATGCTCACATCGATGTTACAAATGTTCATATCAATGACTCAATAAGACCACTCTGGTACTACAAACTTTAAAAGAAACGCAAATCCAGAAGACCAGACAGTTCTCGAAGGCAAATTAATTCTAGCGGAAACACATACTAAATTTACAACAAATATCAGAACAGCAAGTAAGTATTATATAGAATTAGAAAAATAAGTATTATCTAACTAATTACATTATGAGGTGCATAATGCTTTCAATTTTATAAAACCTTTAATGTCATTGAAAAATAAAGTGAACCATTTATCAACAGTTAAAAAAAAATTCTAAAAATTATCATACACATGAGAAAAAAAAATTATTACCTTACTAATAATAACATCATGAGGAGGTGCTTTAAATCTTATTGTAGCTTTTCCTTCATTGATAAACTTGGTGAACAATTTATCTACATTGTTGAAAATCTAAAAACAATATAAAATTTTTGAAATTAGGACACCAAAAAATATTTCATACGCAAAGTAGTCTGCATTTTTTAAAAATCTTTTTTAATTACTTTGTATTTTGTTCCCCTTGGACTCTGGTGAGTGCAAAGTATGAGGTAAATATCCTCATCACTTTGAAGTTCTTTCTTCTTAGTCTTAGGACATAATGCTAAAGTAGCAACACTATGTTTTTTATTTTTCACAGAAGATGCATTGCGATTTCCTACTTCAACACCACAGGTGATTTTCATTATAGTATTTCTGTAATTATCATGTAGTAATATCACAAAAATAGATTAATCACCTAATTTAATGGTCACACACACACATGCTTATTTTAAAATATGACAGATTATATAATATTTTATTTATATATAGAAAAGTAATGTTAATAATAAAAACATATGTAAAACTATTCAGTAATGTATTACTTATAACACTGACTTCAATTTAGTTTGATTATTCAGCCCTTCTTTAATGAATAGTAAAAATTTTTTGCTTCTTGTTTTGTTCAGGCAGTGGTTGGAAAAACTAGATTATTTTTGTAGTTAACTACAACTACTTTATTACAAATACAGTTATTCTTACAAACTACAGCTACTTTTTAAAAAAAAACAATTTAGTGACCACAAATTACTCTTGAAATGTAGTTACTACTTCACAATTTTTAGGAGACAAACTTTACTGGAAAGCTTAAATTTCAGCCATGTTTAAAATGGCTTTGAATAAAAAATTTACTTAAATATGAAGAATTTAAAAAAAAATTTTTAGTAGTGTTCAAATGAGCTAGTTTGTTATTCAAAATCATTTATTTATAATTTTTTTTTTTAACCTTTAACTTCTTATGCCTTTCTGAATATGTTATTCAAGAGACGCTAGGAAATGATCAAACATTTGCAATTTTGTAAGTGTTTAATGTTCCTTTATTTCCAAAAATGGTATGGAAACAGTTTAAAAATTATTGAAGCTATCAATATAGGGATATAGCAGAAACTGTAGATTTTGAAAAAAGAACGATTTGTAACATCTGTATCCCATAATGCGCACAATGGTACGCTTTGCTGCAGTCCAACCATTACATCATGTTGGCAGTAAGAGAAAGGCTTAGCACTATGAATACTACAAAAACAAAACAAGGAAACCATTTAATAAAACAGAGTAATCGGATGCAAGTAAAAAAATATCAGCAATGTTATACGTGAATCAATCTTATGGTAATTCAGTGTTTTCATCTCAGAAATAAAATGGGTGAGAATTTCTCACCCTTTCTCAAAAACAGGGTGAGATTTCAAAAATTAAAAAAAAAAAACACAAGGAGACTTGAAAAAAAAATCATTTCTTTAATTATAATGCATTTTTAACACCTTCTAATTTATAAAGCATTGAATATTATTGCTGCATCATCATATGGAAAATGTTCATTCTAAATGGCGCAAATGAGAATTTTTTTTTCAAAATGCGAGAATTTTGAAATTGGTTTATAGAATGCGCGAATTTCTCGCGATAATCATATTTTAATGCGAGAATATAAAAAAATATGCGAGATTCTCGCGTTCTCAAGCTGTAGTGAAAACACTGGGTAATTGGTCCTAAGGGTTTGTTCCAAATTTCTGTTTTTTTAATTTCTACATCTGTACATTTGAAATATGAATCAAAATTCTTTAAATTTACAATTCAAATCTGAGTATTAAAAAAAAAACACTTTCAATATAAGCTCATCGAAATTAATTAAAATTATGCATGTCCAAATTTGTTTTGCACCTTGTTTTATGGAAAGATTACCATATTGTGATCAGCAGAATAAAGGCCAAATTTTGGCAGCTTCAAGGGAATGAAATGCACGAAACTAAAAAAAAAAAAATATGACAGAAGAGGGCTAACATGATGGGTATAACTCTTAGACACCCCTGAACAAACCTCTACATCTTTTATAAAAAAAAATTTGCTAATTTAAAATCAATTTGGCGATTGTGGTTGGCATGACTGACAGAATGACAATGACTACGTGAATGTTCCGCCTTGTTTTTGTAAAATAAAAAATTACTATCACTAATTAGACAGTTATAATACTTAACTTACGTCGCACTAAAACTGCACATAAAGCTATTGGCAACTATCATTAATAGGACGACAAAGCTTTTTAAAAGAAATTATACACATGAAACAATAGATTTTCACGAAGCAAGAATATTATAATGAATAACAAAATCTACAGACATTTAATCAGCAGCCACGACGTAAAAAATATTTTACGCATACAAAAAAATTTATTTTCTTTTGTATTTAAACAATTAAAGGAAATTTATTTTATTATAGATGAACACATACTCTTATTTAGAAGAAATAATTAAAATATTATTCATTATTCAGGTTAACGTGAATATTTCGACAAGCTTACAGAAATATGGTTTAAATCTTCAGCTGAAATAAACTAATTATAGTGTTTGATAATTCATTGACATAGCAAAGTTTAAATATTGTATTTTTAAATATCTATTCTTTGACACGAAAATATAAAAACGATTTTACGTTTTTTGACCGACATTTAATTAACGAAAACCATCCAAAAATCAAAATAATAGACTTTTTGATTGATGGACTGATGGTCAAATTAAGCTGTCATGTGCTGAACAAAAACCGAAAACCAACTTTAAACGATCCTCCTGTAATAGCCGACGCACTGTCTTGGCTGACCGCCCTCTTA
>NC_092205.1:89288168-89315683 GCF_043381705.1 Parasteatoda tepidariorum | reverse complement strand
AAAGTGTACAAAATTTGAGCAAAATCGGCAGCACAGTTCTTGAGTAATCAAATTTTAAATATAGTGCAGAACCTCTTATCCGGAAATCAGAAAACCGGAAAACCAGAATGAAATTTAGAACTGGAAATTAATTTTCCTCCATTAAAAAAAAGTTTTTTTTTCTTGCAAGATTTTGAGCCCATTTTGTTATTTAGAGCGTACGGCGTATCGAGTTGACGAAAGAACTGATTTAGAGGACGGATCAAAAGCCGTTTGTAGACGAATCTCACATAAGCACAAATAGCTTATATATGTTATTAATGTTAATAATAACATATAGAAGCCTGTTTACATTTTTTATTTCATAATTTCTTTCCTTATTTAAACTTATGTGAATTATTATTTATAATTTTTTATTATTTCTTAAACTATTTAAAAAAATTTTTTTAGTTTCGTTTTATAAACATTAAAAAAAACGACATTGTGTAGCGATTCAGAAAACCGGAAAAAATCAGTTATCCGGAATCTCGATGGTCCCGATCGTTCCGGATAATCGGCTCTCTACTGTAAAAATTTTTTTTGGTGCATAACTTCTAATGACAAAAAAATAAATAAATAAAATAAAATTAAAAAAAGGGTGGGGCAGGAAAAATAAATTGCTGAAAAAGGGAGCAAAATTAGGGACTAATTTTCACATAAATTTTTCTTTTTTACTTTGTTGCAGTTCTTTAATCTTGCAAGGAAGAAAACTTTCCGCTCGTAGTAAAATATTTCACAGTCACAAGTACATTGCAAAAAGAAACATTAAATTCGAAAACACATAATTTTTTAAAATTAGTTTTAAACTGTTTCATATATTTATTTTTAAGTGTATCTGAACACGAGATATTGAGAATTTATCTCAGTTATTGTTTTAAAAAATCAAAATGTTAGGAGTTAATTGACAAACCTGTCTTGTCTTCCAGCTCTCCTACTGACTCTGAAGGAACTAATGTCTCCACAATTTTCATCCGTATTTGTGCCGATGGGCCATACTGACTAGGATCGATTGTCAACAGACTCACAAGAGAACCTGTTAATTACAGTCGGAATGATTAGTATTGGAATAAAATATACAATTTCAAGGGGACAACAATCACTCAGATAAAAGAATTCCCTGATATATATAACTAATGGCATAGGTTTTATCACAAATTTCTTCAGCTGCAATATGTTACAAAATGCTTGTATTTGTTATTAGAGCTGAAAATGAAAATTGTCTTACAAATAATTAACACAAGATCCATTTTTTGAAAAAATATCGAACTTTTGGGTACCTCAAACTAAAATTGGTTAATTTTTCATGACTTTTTGGATATTTAAACTAAATTCCCTATTCTGCGAGCACCCTGAGCTTCAGGGTTGCCACTGACATCTGCAAAAACAATTCCCTGTGTTTTACCTGCACATATGATACACAATATATTAAGAGGAAACACACATTCACTGTGTTCTTGTAATCTACATTAGGATAAAGAAGTTAGTTTTAGCTATTGAAAAAACTTGGAGAAATAAGAAACAGAATGAAACAATATATAGCCGAACCAGAGCTCATTCTAGGCAGAAAAAAAGCCAGGGTGCAAAAGTTTAAAAAAAAGGGCATTAATTATTCTAAAAAGGCAATAATGTCTTTCTATGGGCTTTACACGTTCCATTAAAAAACATTGTCAATTTTTTATTTTACTTTTTTGTACCAAAGCAATCATATTAATTACTAATTTTTATTAATAAATTAACATATATATATCAAGTTAATGAGCTAGTTAGCTTTAATTTATTTAAAATGCATGCATATATTAATAAAATAATAAATGTATGTTTTTAAGAGTCTGTAGTTATGATTTAATAATTAAATTGATTATTAATAATTATGATTTAATGTTAGTGAAGTAACTGTAAACTTTCAAAGACAAGTGCAACAAGGGTGTGTGATGGCTAAATAAAAAGAGTTGAAAATAAAGAAGGGTTGAGGAAAGAAAGGGCAACAAGGGTATGGAGTCTATTACATCAGGGCACTAATTTACTTCAGGGGCAACAGGGTGGATTCTTTTGACTAAAAGGGCAGGCACGGTGCTGCACCTGTTTACCCTGTCTAGAATGAGCTCTGGCCGAACTGTCACCTTTAAATATCCCATAGATAGCGCTTCGAGAGGTGTGAATTTCTTAAAAGACAAATATAAGAAATAAAATTCCCTGTTATTTTAGCTGATTTTTAAATTTCCTGTACTTTTCAGATTTTTACTGTTCTCCCTGTGGAGTGGCAACCTTGATAAAGATAAGTAATAGATTAAAACAACTAAATCAATCAAATATAAAGATGATGTACCTATTGAGCCATGAACACATGCAATTCTATCACAAGGGTAGCGTCCAAGATCTGACAATGCATAGAGAGCCTCCAAAGTATAAAACAACAACATTATATCATGGGCTGTTAAGTAGAATACCAGCTGCTGATAAACCTAAATAAACATTTCTTATTAGTTCATGAAGTAAATAAATATAATTAAGAGTAAAGTCACACTTATCCTTAATAATTTTCCAGGCATGCAAACATATGATCTCCTTAATTGCTTTCACAAAATTTGATTAAGGTATCGAAATTAAATTATGTATTTAGTAATTTTGTAGATGAAACATAAAAAAAAATAGTGCATCTTTTAACTGAGTTGAAAGGCAAAAAATTAGTGTATAATTGAGAATTAAATTTGCAAGGAAACTGTTCAACTATTGGAAACATTGTTATTTTTTAATTAAAAATAACTATGAGTTATAAAAAGTTTAAAAAATACAAACAAAAATCAGGCTTCTCAATAAAAATGATACAACTTCGTAGAAAAAAAAAAAAGAGAAAATAATTTTTAAATCAAAAATTTATACTAAAAATCATATAAGACTGATATGTTTGAATTTTGTTTTGTATTAATATTTTTGATTAAAACCTTAAAGTAGATAGCTATTTGAAAAATCAATTCGAGAAAAACAGTACGGACAGAAATATAGAATAAGCTGCATTCTCCTTCACCAAACCAAATGTATGCAAGCAAAATTCCTTAGTATCGATGACAAAGAGAGCTTATAAAATAGCATTTTCAAAATAACCAAATAATTAGTAACAATGAAATATACATATATATATGAAATATATATATAGTGAAAAGAGATTACTTGTTTCCAAAGCATAAAGCAACAAACCAAGCATTTTTATATCTTCCCATTTTTCTCGAGTTGAATTTGGGGGGGGGGGCAGGCATTATGTATTTATCTACAACTATCAATGTTCAACTCAGTAGCCTTGTAACTCCTGGATCGAATATTCGGTCGAACTAGCTTTTTGATGGAACTAACATGCAGAGGAAAACCATGAAAACCTCTCAGAGTTAGCCAGACATCAAAAGGGATTCCCAATCGATAATTTGTCCACCTTTTTCGTAAGTACTGTGGACTGGAGCAGAATTCATGTCGACCTGCCATCGCCGCGATCTGAACCTGGGGCACCTCATTGGGAGACGGACACTCTTACAGGGCATCTGCTACATTTCAGATTTTCAAATTCATGACTTTTCATGACTAATTCCAAGATTTTTCATGACTTTACGAAGTTGCTATTTTCTCTGACAAAAACACAAAAAATTTAAAAAAGTATTATAATAACAATAATTGAAATGATAAGTATAACCAAAACTGTTATACTCTGCCTCTTCATATTTATAGATTTTAAATTTAAAAAACAGAGTAAAGAATGAGTTGAAGCAATAAAATAGTTGAAAAAAAAAACAAAAACAAATAATTTTTTCTTCTTTTTTTCAGCAGAATTATATATATACTTTCTTGTTCATTAATAATTCGTATAAGATACTTTTCTTGTTCATCAGAAACGAAAGAAGTACTCCTGATTTTTCTGTTCTCATTTCAGAATTTAAAAAAAAATTCGACAATGACTGGCTTGCTTCAGCTAGAATTTTAAATTGATAAAATAAAAAAAATAAATAATAACAAAAATTCTGAAATCACAGAAGTTTAAAAGATAATTTGCTCTAGAAATGACGTTTTTTTCTTCTTTAATTTCTTTGAAAGAACACCATAATTTTTAAAGAACGTGATAAAAACATCTCTTATTTTAATAAAATATGACTGCGAGTGGGTATTTTGTTACAAATTCAGATATTTGGAACACTGCAAAATGGGGTGGGGACGTAAATTCCATTTTAAAAATTAGATTATTCGCGACCTAAATCCATGACTTTCCATGATTTTTTAAAAAAAAAATAGTTAAAATCATGACAAATTTTGTTGAATACTGAAATTTATGACTTTCCATGATTTTTTTTAAAAAAAATAGTTAAAATCATGACAAATTTTGTTGAATACTGAAATTTATGACTTTCCAGGTGGTACCCTGCTCTTAGGTATGTGAATTTTAAACAAAGATCATGACAAATTTTGTTGAATACTGAAATTTATGACTTTCCATGATTTTTTTTAANTTCAGCTAGAATTTTAAATTGATAAAATAAAATAAATAAATAATAACAAAAATTCTGAAATCACAGAAGTTTAAAAGATAATTCGCTCTAGAAATGACATTTTTTTTCCTTTAATTTCTTTGAAAGAACACCATAATTTTTAAAGAATGTGATAAAAACATCTTTTATTTTAATAAAATATGACTGTGAGTGGGTATTTTGTTACAAATTCAGATATTTGGAACACTGCGAAATGGGGGGGGGGTAGGGATGTAAATTCCATTTTAAAAATTAGATTATTCGCAACCTAAATCCATAACTTTCCCTGATTTTAAAAAAGAAAAATAGTTAAAATCATGACAAATTTTGTTGAATACTGAAATTTATGACTTTCCAGGTGATATCCTGCTCTTAGGTATGTGAATTTTAGACAAAGGTCAAACAAACCTCAATGTCTAATCTTGATGGTATGACATCTTCATTAGGATCACAGCTACATAATTGAGAGAGGATATCCATCGATCTAATAGCAAAGAAACGATCGTACGACTGTATTCCGTCAGTAACAGCTTGGAACAATAAACGAGAACAAGCATCCTTCTCAATCGATAGCTTGACCTATAGCAGGAAAAACAATTGATATGAAACATTCATTTAAGTTTTCCGTTTTACGATACACATATAAAAAAATAGCATAAAATGGAATATGAATTAACTAATAATATACTCACAGCAGATGCAACATTAGACAGTGTGTCATAGGCTGTTTGCTTAAGATTGGACCACGATGAGTTAATTGAAAGTAAAAGAAACTTAAAAATAAAGAAACATAATATAAAAAAAGTAAACTTATTAAGTTGCATATAAAAGTATATTCAAAGAAATGGAATAGAAAATGCATAGTAAGTCTAATTAACAACATAATTTATAAGTAAAAAGGAAGCTTTTCTCAGAGGAAAACATATTATTGAATCTGATTTAAATAATCCAATGCAAATTTTATTGGATACAGAGACAAAACATAAAAGATTACACATTTCCTTGTCTTTAAAGTACATTCTCACCTCAAGCATATAACAAAAAAATAAATAAATAAAAAATAAAAATAAACAATCAAAGTTTAGTTCCATATTTGTGTCAAATTTCTTAAAATACATAAAGACTATGAAAATTTATATATATAAAGACTATAAAATTTCTTAGTTTAAAAATTAGGATAAAAATTAAAATTAATTAGGAAAAAGTTGCCAGACTTGCAGCCACATAAAACTTTTAGTAGTTGGCTTTGATCCTTTGGAATCAACATAAAAAAAAATTTAATTAAGTTCCCAGGAAAAATGAATTATAGGCACAAAAAAAGCATGACATTTTCTATCATCTAGTTCAGGTAATTTTNTATTAAAAAAAAATAAAATATTCTTTTTGAAGCGTATGTGTGGATTTTTGTAGGTAATAAACATAATTCGCTACACAATATGACGAAAGTAAAATTATTCGCTTCACAGAGAAAAATAATAGCTATACTCACGTGACCTACAATCATAATTTTTCCTCCAAACAATAGATAGTCGCCGACAAGTTGTAAGTGACCACAAAATAATGTATTTATCACCAAAAACATGTTTTTGTTTTAAGTTTACACAGACGATCTAGATTCCACGCTTAGTTTGACTTTAAGAGACAATTTTTGGGGTCTTATGAATAATTAAAAGTTACAGAAATCAATTTTCGAATAGAAATATAAATGAGTAATACTATTTAAAATCTTCAGAATATTTTTTTAAAAAAAATATTCATTTAGTAACCCTAATTAATACCACATTGAGAGCAGTGTAGTTCACAGACATTATACAGTTTGCACACATTACCTGGCATTCAAATGTCAGCTAAAATAATGACATTTTATCATTTTTTTTAGACTTCAATGTTGTTCTACTTTTAGGCCTGGCATTTTAAATTTGTCTTATTTACAACGCTTTATTTTCTTATTTGGAAGAAAAAAAGGAGACTTAATAATGCTTAGAGAAAGCATGACAATCTCTTCAAATGGATATTAATCTGAAACTACTCGAAGATATATTTCAACGAAATACCTTACCAATCATACATTTAAACAAAAATAAGTAACGTCATTTATAGAGAAATGAAGGGACAAATATTTTAAAAATACAAAATATTTTGGAAATCATTCTTTTTGCAAATATTTCAGAAAACTAAAAATGTCTTTAGCAGTTTAGAAGAAAATTTTTTGGCAGTCTTAAAGCAAGTAATGGACCAGAGCTCATCAGAAAAAAGGGCAGGGTGCAAAAGTTATAAAAAAAAGGCATTATTATTCTAAAAAGGCAATAATTTCTTTCTGGGGGCTTTACACGTTCTATTAAAGAACATAGTCAATTTTTTCTTTTTTTTTTTTACTTTTTTGTACCAAAGCAATCATATTAATTACTAATTTTTATTAATAAATTAACATATACATATCAAGATTAATGAGCTAATTAGCTTAGTAATTTATTTAAAATGCATGCATATATTAATAAATGTATGTTCTTAAGTGTCTGTAGTTATGATTCAATAATTAAATTGATTAATAATAATTATGATTTAATTAGTGAAGTAACTGCAAACTTTCAAAGACAAGTGCAACAAGGGGGTGTGATGGCTATTTTTCCTTTCCCATATAAATCTATGTATTGACAGCAATGACAAACTAAATAAAAAGAGTTGAAAATAAAGAAGGGTTGAGGAAAGAAAGGGCAAAAAGTCTATTGCATCAGGGCACTAATTTACTTCAGGGGCAACAGGGTGGATTCCTTTGACTAAAAGGGCAGGCACGGTGCTGCACCTGCTTACCCTGTCTAGAATGAGCTCTGGCCGAACTATCGCCTTTAAATATCCCATAGATTGCGCTTTGAGAGGTGTGCATTTTCTAAAAGACAAATATAAGAAATAAAGTTCCCTGTTATTTTAGCCGATTTTTAAATTCCCTGTACTTTTCAGATTTTTCCTGTTCTCCCTGTGGAGTGGCAACCTTGATAAAGATAAGTAATAGATTAAAACAACTAAATCAATCAAATATAAAGATGATGTACCTATTGAGCCATGAACACATGCAATTCTATCACAAGGGTAGCGTCCAAGATCTGACAATGCATAGAGAGCCTCCAAAGTATAAAACAACAACATTATATCATGGGCTGTTAAGTAGAATACCAGCTGCTGATAAACCTAAATAAACATTTCTTATTAGTTCATGAAGTAAATAAATATAATTAAGAGTAAAGTCAAACTTATGCTTAATAATTTCACAAAATTTGATTAAGGTATCAAAATTAAATTATGTATTTATTTAGTAATTTTGTAGATGAAACATTAAAAAAAATAGTGTCTCTTTAACTAAGTTGAAAGTCAAAAAATTAGTATTCTTTTTAAATTGAGAATTAAATTTGCAAGGAAACTGTTCCAACTATTGGCAACATTGTTATATTTTTTAATTAAAAATAACGATAAGTTATAAAATCTTTAAAAAATATGAACAAAAATCAGGCTTCTAAATAAAAATGATACAACTTTATTGGGAAAAAAAATGAGAAAATAATTTTTAAATCAAAAATTATATTAAAAATCACATAAGAGTGATATGTTTGAATTTTGTTTTGCATTAATATTTTTGATTAAAATCTTAAAATACATAGCTATTTGAAAAATCAATTCGAGAAAAACAGTATGGACAGAAATATAGAATAAGTTGCATTCTGCTTCACCAAACCAAATGTATGTTCACAGCAAAATTCCTTAGTATCGATGACAAAGAAAGCTTATAAGATAGCATTTTCAAAATAACCAAATAATTAGTAACAATGAAATATATATATATATANATATATATATATTGTTTATTATTCAGCAGTTTCATCTGTTGATAAACTTGTAAAAAAACTTTGAAACAATTTAGTGAAAAGAGATTACTTGTCTCCAAAGCATAAAGCAACAGACCAAGCATTTTTATATCTTCCAGTTTTTCTTTAATTGATTTTTTTTGGGGGGGTAGGCATTATGTATTTATCTACAACTATTAATGTTCAACTCAGTAGCCTTGTATTTTGAACCCGACCCAGACGACACGAGAACTCCTGGATCGAATACTCGAATGAACTAGCTCTTTGATGGAACTAACATGCAGAGAAAAACCATGAAAACCTCTCAGAGTTAGCCGGACATCAAAAGGGATTCCTAATCGATACCTTTTTGTAAGTACTGATGACAGGAGCAGAATTTATGTCGACATGCCATCGCTGCATTCTGAACCTGTGTCGCCTCATTGGGAGACGAACACTCTTACAGGGCATCTGCTACATTTCAGATTCTCAAATTCATGACTAATTGCAAGATTTTTCATGACTTTACGAAGTTACTATTTCCTCCGACAAAAACACAAAAAATTTAAAAAAGTATTATAATAACAATAATTGAAATGATAAGTATAACCAAAACTGTTATACTCTGCAGCTTCATATTTATAGATTTTAAATTTAAAAAACAGAGTAAAGAATGAGCTGAAGCTATAAAATAGTTGAAAAAAATACAAAAGCAAATAATTTTTTCTTCTTTTTTTCAGCAGAATTATATTCTAAAGATACTTTTCTTGTTCATCAGAAACGAAAGAAGTACTCCTGATTTTTCTGTTCTCATTTCGGAATTTAAAAAAAAATTCGCCAATGACTGGCTTGCTTCAGCTAGAATTTTAAATTGATAAAATAAAAATAATGAATAATAACAAAAATTCTGAAATCACAGAAATTTAAAAGATAATTTGCTCTAGAAATGACGTTTTTTTCTTCTTTAATTTCTTTGAAAGAACACCATAATTTTTAAAAAATGTGATAAAAACATCTTTTATTTTAATAAAATATGACTGTGAGTGGGTATTTTGTTACAAATTTAGATATTTGGAACACTGCGAAATGGGGGGGGGACGTAAATTCCATTTTAAAAATTAGATTATTCGCGACCTAAATCCATTATTTTCCCATGATTTTTTTTAAAAAAAATAGTTAAAATCATGACAAATTTTGTTGAATACTGAAATTTATGACTTTCCAGGTGATACCCTGCTCTTAGGTATGTGAATTTTAGACAAAGATCAAACAAACCTCAATGTCTAATCTTGATGGTATGACATCTTCATTAGGATCACAGCTACACAATTGAGAGAGGATATCCATCGATCTAATAGCAAAGAAGCGATCGTACGACTGTATTCCGTCAGTAACAGCTTGGAACAATAAACGAGAACAAGCATCTTTCTCGATCGATAACTTGACCTATAGCAGGAAAAACAATTGATATGAAACATTCATTTAAGTTTTCCGTTTTACGATACACATATAAAAAAATAGCATAAAACGGAATATGAATAAACTAATAATATACTCACAGCAGATGCAACATTAGACAGTGTGTCATAGGCTGTTTGCTTAAGATTGGACCACGATGAGTTAATTGAAAGTAAAAGAAACCTAAAAATAAAGAAACATAATATAAAAAAAGTAAACTTATTAAGTTGTATATAAAAGTATATTCAAAGAAATGGAATAGAAAATGCATAGTATGTCTAATTAACAACATAATTAATAAGTAAAATGGAAGCCTTTCTCAGAGGAAAACATATTATTAAATCTGATTTAAATAATTCAATGCAAATTTTATTGGATACAGAGCCAAAACATAAAAGATTACACATTTCCTTGTCTTTAAAGTACATTCTCATCTCAAGCATATAACAAAAAAATAAATAAATAAAAAATGTTCCATATTTGTGTCCAATTTCTTATAATACATAAAGACTATGAAAATTTATACATATAAAGACTATTAAATTTGTTAATTTAAAAATTAGGATAAAAATTAAAATTAATTAGAAAAAAGTTGCCAGACTTGTAGCCACGTAAAAACTTTTAGTAGTTGGCTTTGATCCTTTGCAATCAACATAAAAAAATTTTAATAAATTTCCCAGGAAAAATGAATTATAGGCACAAAAAAAGCACAACATTTTTTATCATCTAGTGTAGGTAATTTTACAATTTATTTTCAAATCAAAAATTTAAAAAAAGAGAGCATCATATAAATGCTACTTTTAAAATTTTGAATTAATTGCTAACTTTATACAATTGAAAAGACATCACATGACACAAGTAACAGTTAGTAGAAAATCATGAAAGTTTCACTTTATTGAATCATCCAAAGAAAAAAATTCTCCATTAAGATTAGGCACGTTATATAAATATATATTTGAAGAAAAACATTTAACATGAAATAAAATAGAACAAGTTGAATTTTTGAATTTTTTAAACTTAACTGAACCAACACTTATATTTTGCAGTATTGTAGGGTATGCAGGAAAGGGACAAAGTGATCAGTATTCTGTACAAAGTATTACTTTCATATTAATAAATACATCATAAGTGATAACTGAGAAAACCTTAAAATTCAGGTATAATGAATAATCTTTTCTTCCATTACATACCTTAAAAATGTATTGCTCTGAACTAAAACAGGAACATTGTTCTTTTCAAATGATAAATTATGCAGAATCAAAGCAACCTATCAAGAAAAGATAAACTTGTTAGATTCATTAAAAATTGCAGACAAGTAAAAAAAGCCTGAGCACAACATAAATGTACAATTAATAAAAATTAAATCAAAAGAACCTCCTTATAAGCATCTATTAAAAAAAAAAGTTCACTCATAAAATTTGAAGTAGGTAAAGAAAATCAGTTTAATAATGGAAAAATAATCATATTCCCAATAATTTTATAGGTGTTTACCAGTCTAATGTATCAAAATTTGCATGAGTTATAAAAACAAACATAATACAGAGTATCAGGCAAGTATTAGAATTGAAGAGCCAGTTTCTTTTTTAAATTTTTTTTTACTGTAAAAAAATTTAAAAAAGAAACTGGCTCATCAATTCTAATACTTGCCTGATACTCTGCATTATGTTTGTTTTTAAATTTTTTATTTTATTTACATTATCAGAAAGCTAAAAATAGATATTTATTTACTGTCATATCATTCATCAAATGATATTCCATACTAAGACATCAGCAACAAATACTGGAAATTCTTAGGTTGATATTGTTTAATACTTTTTCCTTTCGTAACAAGTAATTCAGTTTTTAAACCAACTAAGTTTTATTTTTTTCGGTAACATATTTATTAAACTTCTGCACACCAAAAATTTTAAAGCCTTAAATTAGTCTTATTACTTTTAAGCCTTACACAATTGGATAAAACACACATGTGATAGGTCAAATAAACAAATGGATGAAAGCATGAATGTAATGAATCTGAGGATTAAGAAAATCTGTAAATTTAGTCATACCTATTTATTAGGTTATACATTGCAGAGCAAGATAACAATATAAACTATCTACATACACAGTTCAAAAAACTTACTCTTTTATCCAACAGTTTTGCAAATTCTTAAAAATGAATTATGTGAATGAATACAAACAGCAATTTAAAGTGTTAAAAATACAAACAGCAACTAAAATCTCAAAAGATATTTCTAAGATATATCCTTTTCATCATTTTAAAGTATTTTTTAATTATTATTAATATAAAATATATAGGATTTAGAGACTTAAATATCTTCAAATTGATATTGATTCGCAACAAGACTTTAAAAAAAAAAAATTCAATTTCATAAAACTTGATAAATAATTTTAATTATAAATTGTATACAGCTAAATAACGATATTAAATAAATAACACTGAAGTACTGCATCGTTATATTACAGAGAAGCTACTAAAGGAAAAACCATTCTTATACATACATTACTATAAAATTTAAATATTAATTGTTTATTTGCTTGCTAAATGGAGTTTTAAAATAACATAGCATATTGAAAGTATTTAGTTCTTTGTCTATTATTACTATGCTAGTATATTTATGGAACAAAAGCGGATATTTTTGACTTGTTATTGAAACATTAACTAATAGTTATATGGAATAGTTAAACACTATGAAAGACATTAGTTAATTTCTATTAAGAGCCCAAAATTTTTATTGTAGTCCATTTACGTCGCACTAGAGATGCACAATGGTCTATTGGTGACGGTCTCGGAAACATCCCTGAGGATCATCCGAAGAAATGCCATCACAATTTTGATCCTCTGCAGAGGTATTGGCACCCCCGCTTCAGTAGCCCAATGACCTGCATGCGAAGTCGTGCACTTTACTTAATTTTTTTTTAAAAAAAAGTTTAAATTAAAAAACCTGGTTTGAACTAAAAATACTGGGAACTGTGTTTTAATGATCAGATCACCGATGTCAAGCATCAGTAAATGTATTACAATAAATGTGAATGAAAGAGAATTAAAAGAAGAAAGAGATTTAAAAGAGTAATGGCATAAACGAGATTTAGCTTATTAGAACTGTACTGAAGACTTACTAAAACTGTAAAAAGACCTACGACTTTCTGGTTAAAAAAAGTTTTTTTTGAGAGATCAAAATTTTAAAAACTAGTTTTAAAAAATGGAGTTAAAAAAAAAATTGTAAACAAGTAATTCAAATAAAATTCATATAAAAATAAAATTTTTTTTTACAAATAATTATTTAAATAATTAGTATTTACCCGCAGCACTCTTTGCCCTTCAGCATTCAAGGAGCCCAACTCATTTTCAACATTGAAAAGGTCTCGATAAGATTCATACTCCCCTGCAGGATAAAAACACAAACTGTAATGTCACTAACAATGTAATTATTAAAATATAACACAATCAAAAATTCCAAGAAATAACAAATAGATTCACATCAATGTAATGTAAAATGGGGTGTCAGCTATGCAACTGTTGACATTAATAATTTTATTTTAATAAATCACCAATCCACAGTTGAAGTCCTTAAAAATAAATAAATAGAGTCATTTATGCTTTCTAATTGGCTCTGTAGTTTACAGTATTTTTTTTTAAAAACATTTTTAAAGCATCTCTGTTTTTGGTATTTACCTATGACAGTTAGTTTTCACTATTCTAAGCCATTCATGTTTAAGAACTGTTATTCTCACTTTGATGAGCTTTTCATTCGTGCAGTTTGATGTACAATTTGCAACAATATTATGGTAAATCCATATGGGTTTCATCAATTGCATTTTCAACTGTTATTAATTATACATTTTAATTAAGAAATTAAGACATTAATTTCAATGTTTTCAATTATCAAACCTAATCATATTGAAATAAAATTATAACGATAGCAAAAATTGTAAGTAACATGAATATACTCTACTTTTACTATCAACTTTTTAAGAATAATTTTCAATCTTCAAGACTGAGTACAAATAATGCTTTAATTTTTAAATATTTTTGTCATTGACAATTTAAATATATTTAATTTATATCTATTATATGTTACAAAAATTTTCTATATTCTAAAGAAAAGAATTGGAAAATATTTTTGAAAATTTTAAATTCGAGAATGGGGATATTGGGATTATAGGATTATATAATTAAGTTTCATTGTGTTAATGGTCACTGAAATAACTTTAAACATGAATAAAAATATTTTTCTTCAAACATCAAATTTTATAATAATGGTCTGCAAAAAATAGCCTCTATAAAATAAATAAATAAAAATGCAGGTAAGAAATTTTTGAGAAAGTGTATTTTTAATTGAGTCGCTCAGAAGCCAATGCGGTTAAGTCCAAAACACAGAAATTGAGAAAATTAATGTTTTCTGATACATTAGTTTTTAAAATTCTTGGTTTAATAATTTAATTAGAAAAGTGTATAAAGTCTTTTTTCGAGGTGTAAACTCTGCAAAAAAACAAGATATGTACAGGATGTCTAAATAAAAACGTAAGTATTTATTGAAATAATGACAGCATCTTGAAAATTTTAGGACTTATACCTTTTGGCAGCTGAAAAAGATAAGAAATTTATGTAAAAAAATACATATAAAAAGTGGACTTATTCACAATGGCTTCTGAAATTATTGTACAATATATTCAGAAGCTATTAAAAAAAGGGCTGTCTAACCTAGAAAAAAGTAACCAACGAGTTAATCCTTTAATAACTTAGAAGATTATTATTTATTTCATCAAAATTTCCAAAAATCAGAAAATATCAAAAAATGGACTTAACCGCATTGGCTTCTGAGCGGCTCAATTATTGATTTTAGTTTTAATTTTTTTAAAACAGGAAATGAGACAAAAATCAAAGAAAGCAGATAATAATGAGTTTTCTCTACATGCAACACTCCTCTGCCTGTAGCAGAATTTTTTCAAGCTTTCTGCTACAATTCTCTCTAGTACTAACACCTTTCTGAAAGACATTTTTAATAGTAGCAATTCTATTAAAAATTTTACTAATTTAAAGCAAAGGAAGCACTTTCCGTTTACAAAGAAAAAGCCTTCATGCATAGAATAGAACAGTATATAATTTTTTATTTATAAATGCAAGAATTTTTTTTTTTTTAAATTTAAATATAAAAGAATACATATTCTTATATTATTGGCAATATTCTTCTACTCAAAAAAATGTTTGTATAGTCAACCTTTTTTAAATTTTTGCTATTTTGAAATTACTTTTTATAATATCAATCTGAAATTCCAGCTAAAGTCTGTCATTGAAGAATTTTTTTATTCTCTAAAGAAAGTAAAAAAAAAAAAAAAAAAAAAAAAAAAAAAGTAAGAGCATTTATTCCATCTCTGATATGCATGAAAGGCAGTTTTTAAATATAATTCTGCAGAAAAAAATATTTTGAAAAATTCTGCAGATAAAAAAAAAAAAACTTTGTTGCTTCCCAAAGAAAAAATCTTTCTGCAAGAATTGAAAATGTTACTAATTTAAAGCAACAGAAGCACTTTCTGTTTATAAAGAAAAAGCCTTCATGCATAGAATAGAACAGTATATAATTTTTTATTTATAAATGCAAGAATTTTTATTTTATTTTTAATCTAAATATAAAAGAATACATATTCTAATATTACTGGCAATATTCTCCTATTCAAAAAAGTTTTTTGTATAGTCAACCTTTTTTAAATTTTCCCTATTTAGAAATTACTTTTTATATCAATCTGAAATTCCAGCTATAGTCAGTCATTGAAGAATCTTTTTATTCTCAAAAGAAAGTAAAAAAAAAAAAAATCAAGAGCATTTATTCCATCACTGATATGCAAGAAAGGCATTTTTTAAAAATAATTCTGCAGGAAAAAATATTTTGAAAAATTCTGCAGACCCAAACTTCGTTACTTTCCAAAAAAAAATCTTTCTGCAAGAACTCTGTACTGATCTGCGACAATGTCGCCCTGATTCTGCCATTGGGCTTTCGTCCCTGAAAAGTTTCAGATTTCAAATTCCTAACTCTCCCCTTTGTAAGGTGAGTTGATTATCATTACTCGCTGAGAATCATCCAACACACTTCTGGGCCATTTGGTATTTTAAAGACATTGAAAATTTCAGACCTAGGGAACCTAACAGTTAAACACAATTTTACAATAAAAAATTAGATTATAAATACCTATTGTAAATCCCAATAACTGCAAAAGCGTTTCAAATTTCACATCTAAAGTGCTTTGCCAGAATTGGCACATTTTTCGACCCTCCAAGTTCTGCCAACTCTCTAAATACATGAGTTTCGTAGAATCATCATCTGAAATAATATTAAACAATGTTATGCACACAACTGTTTCATTCATCTTTAATAAAAGCTAATATCTATAAATGTTTATTTCAATGAAATAGGAGAAAATTAATAAGAAATTTAGCAAGCACTAACATTTTTAAACAGGATTGGCATGATTTAAATCACTAGATCTTTTTTTTTTTTTTTTTTTTAATAAATCAGATGGAAAATAGTTTCATAAATATACATTCCTTAGGGTGTGATTTTAGTTAAAGTTTGATAAGGAAAATTGTTATATTTCAAAATAGACTGATAAATAATTAAAATTAGAGACTAAAACTGTAAGTAATGTTAAACTGTTAAAATATGATTTTCCATCAGTTACATGTAAAATAACTTGCTGATATTTTAATTTTATTTATTCAATTTTAACATATATTGTAAAACAAATTAAATACTATGTAGTAGTTAAGAGTTTACTAATACTGAAGAATAAAATACGTTCCGATCAGTGAAATTTGGAATAATTTTTTTCTCTCTAATGTATTTAGATCTAAACTAATCTTTATTGGATACCTAACTGACAAATTGCCACCCCGTCTTTAAAATTTTAGGATGTTCACCTTGAACAAATATAATCTGATTTTATTTATTTAATGATTAGTTTTTAATAATTAAAAAATAATTTTTGAACATTTAAGTTAAAAATATCAACTATTTTAGCTTTATTACTGTTTTTAAATAATATTAAGTACTGTTGATATATTTATCAGCTGATTTAACTGGTAAATATTAAAAATAAATAAATAAAATAAAAAAATCATGAATTTTGCCAATCCTGTTTTCAATATAAATGGATTATTTTCACATTTTGTAAACTTTTGTGTCCTTAAGTAGTAATATTTATTTTCCTTAGGTTATATTTATTACCTTATTTAATGATATGTTTTGTTTAAAATACTTAAAAGGAATAGAAAAAAAAAAGAAAGAAGAAAAAAGAATATGCCATCAATAAATAAATTTAGTATTCAAAATATATTTTTAAATAAGTAAAATGTCTTTACGGTCCTGTCTCCAAAATACATTAAAATTTTTTTTAAGTAATTTACTATCTTATGAAAGATTAACAGAGACAGATGCTTACATATCCTAATATAGTAAGACAGTCAACAAGAATAGGCATCAACAATAATCTTAGAATAACTTGTATATTTTGTTCTGCATATCATTTCGCATGTGTCTCTAACTATTGTGTAATTACAGGGGTCTGTCTAGGTTTTTCTGAGAGGTACCTATTTTGTGAAAATTTAGACATAATTTGTGAAAAATTAAAAATTATATTAAAAAATCAACACTAAAATATGGATTTATCGTTTCTTAAGGGATACAAAAATAAAATTTTAAGAGAAAGTATTTTGTGAAACGATCGTTTTTCCTAAAATTGAATTTGTGAAACTACCGTTTTTCCTAAAGTTGAATTTGTGAAGGTACCGCTAAACGGTAGTAAATTCGGCCTGGACAGACCCCGTAATTATTATGAAAAGTGCCACTATAGAACACTTAAGTTGAATAAAAATTTTAAGTTATAAAGAGCACTCTTCTCTGCAGAACAGTAAAGTTAATCTGCAATACCATTTCTTTAAGGGTTAATAAGGGACAAATGCTTACATATTCTAATATATAAGTATGACAATCGACTAGAATATGTATTACCAATATTCTGAGAATAACTTGTATATTTTGTTCTACACATCATTTTGTATAACTTTCGTGAAATTATTGCGAAAAGTGCCTATATATGCCTGAAGTTGAATAAAATACAAAGTTATAAAGAGCATTCTTCTCTACAGAACAGTAAAGTTAATCTGTAATGCTATTTCTCTAATTAATAAGAGTTATTACATCTTGCCCAATTCAGATACACACGTAGGAAACAAAGAAAATGAAGGTCTTACCTAATCGCCAAACTCCTGTTTGAGCAATGAGTAGGTCAACTAACTTGGGTGCTTGCTCCAGCTGAAGCATATAAGATCCCTCATTGGAGAGAATGGTGCAAACATTGAGGGCCAACTCCTGCTCATTGGGAAGACCACACAAAAGGGACAGGCACAATTTATCATAATTGGAAGGAGATGATGCTTGCACTAAGCCTATAGATAATAATACGACAAATATATTTTTGCACATCATAGATCAAAAAAATGATACATTTCTTAAAAACTAACAGCCAAAAAAAATCATGTAAAAAAAGGCCAAATTATCATCCAAAGACAAGAAAATTGATAAATAAATCACAANAAAATAGTATTATAATTAAAGAAATTAATTTTTTTTCAAGAGTTTTTGTGTTTTTTTAGTTTTTAGAAATCTCACTTAAGTTTTTGAAATCTCACCCTGTTTTTGAGAAAGGGTGAGAAATTCTCACCCATTTTTTTTCTATGATGAAAACACTGCATCATAGATCAGAAAAATGATACATTTCTTAAAAACTATCATCCAACAAAAAATCATGTAAAAAAAGGCCAAATTATCATCCAAAGACAAGAAAATTTGATAAATAAATCACAAATCAAACATGCCAAACCCAAATTTGAATGTCATAATAACATCCTATTGAAATATCAGAATGTGAAAGACTAAAAAATGATAATTAACTAATACAGAAAAAAAGGAAACTATCATCAAACGACATGACATAATAGTTTAATTGTTAGATATCAAACTCACCAGAAAGCGCTAACAAATTAAAACATAATAACATACGAAACATCAAAATTTGAAAAAATCATGTGTGAAGAACAGAAAAATGATTACTTAAAAACTATCAACCAATGACCTAAAATTATGATAGAATCGTTTATAATCGAAACGATAAATTAATCACAAATTGAACATGTTAAAGAGGGATTACTCAAATCTGAATTTCATAATAACATCTTATTGAAATATCAGAATGCGAAAAAAATCAAAAAATAATTAGCTTCCATTGACTTCCAAGATGAAAAAAAAAAAAACTATCATTAAACGGCATGGCAACAAATTAAAACTGTGATGTGTGGTGCATAGGGGGGAATTAAAACAACCTGATAGCTAACTTTTTATTTTATTGTAAACAACGTGACTATAGTTAGCACACAGCACATTCACAAACATAACATATAATACATATATGAAGAAAAAAATAAGGAGCTCTGCATGGCAGGCTTTCTACCGTTTGTTCACACTGTCACTGAGTTTTTTTCTAGTTTCTAGCTAGGGGGCGTTTCTAGTTTCAGTTTCTCCACAAAACATAATAATACACATAAGAAAAGTCAGAATTTGAAAAATTGTGTGAAGGGCAGAAAAATGATAAATTACTTAAAAACTATCATCCAACGACCTGAAATTACGACAGAATCGTTTCGAATCGAACTCGTATGAGAAGTGATAACTTGAAATCAATCTGCTTTAGAGGATAATTTAAAAAATTATGCGTGGTGAGCAAAAAAATGATAAATTAGTAAAAAACATCCAACAATCTGAAATTCAGAATCGTTTTGAATCATATTTGTACTCGAAATCTATCTGCTTTCAATTTGATCTACAAAATATCTGTTTAAATAGTATTGTATGTGAGAAAAGAATTACCAGTTGCATTAGAAGAGAAGGAGCTGTCAATCATAGATGGTTGCCTAGAAGATGATGGTTGTGGCTTTCGAGACTCAGCTTGCTGCTTCTTATCTTGCTCAGAGTCCTCATCCATGGGTTGTGTTTTCTCATGTTGGCCAACGTAGCTAGAAGAAATCATGCTGTTAATATTCTTACTCTCATTCATTAAATAAAGTAACCACTTGACAACGTTTTAAAGCTAATGATTAAAAATCATTCAATCCATTACAAAAATAATAAAATTGATCTAAAACAATTAAATAGAATAGAATTGAGTACCTATGAAAAACTGCCTTGTTTTCCAACTAGTTTTGTTCAGTAGAAAGGACAAAAAAAATTTTTTTTTTATGTAAGGCACTAAAGAAATAATTAAAAAAAAAAATCCAAATTTTTTTCAACTAGCTTTTACATAACATTATTATGCAATCTGACAAAGCTAAGATCAAGATTACCTGGAACAAAAATCCAGGAAAAAAGTTACCAACTGTTGTTTCAGATTATTTAAATACACTAAACATTTCTAGTAAAAGACTATTTTGAGATATAGTAGGGCATCAGGTCAAATTTTAAGTTTCGCACATAACAGTTTTTTATTTCAAGTAACAGATAAAAGACCAAGTTACTAATATCAATAAAAAATATCTTATGACTATGACAGAGTTTTAGTAGTAAATATCTTATAAATTTGGCGTCATAGTATCACATATTTTGTAGACACACAAAGAAAAATGGTCACGTATTAAAAAAATATTTCATCAGAATAATAGTTTTTTTCTTAGTTAAAAAAGATGAAAAAAGTAACTCTTGAACTAACGGTTCGATTTTCTGAATGGTCTGAAGAACTATCCTTAAATATGCAAATAAATTTGTGCATATGATATTTTAAGTTACAAAATCAGATACTTCTCGGAGCAAATATAAAATTGTTTTGATTTAGATTTTTGATTCTTAAAATATGGGCAGTAGCCATAAAAGCTGGTCCTTATACCTCAAGTTTAAGAGAACAGTCATCAAAAGTTAAACTATAATAATATTACTCTTTACGCAGTTCACTGTATCTCCAAAACTAATGAAACAAATAAAAAAAGAAGTAATTATAAAATTAAAAAAATCTATAGGTTGGAAGATTTTCTAGGCTATCTTATTTACTATATAAATTTTTACATGATAAAATTCAAAATATGAATACATTTGTTGAATAGTTCCTAAAAAATAGAAATTAAAAAATGGCTTCTTTCAGAAATGACAAAAAATGCAAAAAAGAAAAAATTAACATCAACTTTTAGTGACTCCCTTGCCTAAATTATAGAAACCATGTTTTAGGGATTATGGCAATTCCCGTATCTTCGGGGTCAAGAATCCAAATGTTTTGAAGAAGGAAAAAAATTTTCATACCTGCCAACATTAGAGAAATAAAATAACAGATTTTATTAGCGTCATTATTCTTGTACTACGAGTAAAGTTTTGATGCATCATACGTAATCATGTAAGTCAAAAAGAGAAATTCAAAATTGGAAATATAAGCACTTACATTTAACGAAGTAAAAAAAATTTATATTAATCTTCATCTAAAGATTCTTTTAAAACCATTATTTATAATTAAAACTATTAACACTCAACATACTGCAGTACTGGCAGTAGCACTATCTGTTGAGGAATAGGAGAAGTACTTCTGTCATCAATGGATATTTCGTTACCATTTTTTTTTTTTTTTTTTTAAAGCTTTCAACAAATACAACAANTTGGAAATATAAGCACTTACATTTAGCAAAGTAAAAAAAATGTATATTAATCTTCATCTAAAGATTCTTTTAAAACCATTATTTATAATTAAAACTATTAACACTCAACATACTGCAGTACTGGCAGTAGCACTATAGAATAGGAGAAGTACTTCTGTCATCAATGGATATTTCGTTACCAATTTTTTAAAATTTTTTTTTAAAAGCTTTCAACAAATACAACAAAACATTTCAATAAAATTAAATTTGAGAATATATAGGTAAAAAGAGGTTGATTTAGTAACTAAATTATAATCGGCACTAATTATTTAGCATACTCAATGTTAGATCCTGTTATTAATATTAAGGCATTCAATTTCATTTTGCGCACTACCCATAAATTATGACGAATAAAAAAAATTCATAGTATAAACTGTATTATAAATTTTACTAGTGATCAAAAATAAAAATTTATTTTAATACCATAAGTTTAATTTTAAAAAATTACCAACCTGTTCAATAGTTTCGCTGAAATGCAAATACAGTAACAATAAAGTAAAAATTTAAAACAAGAAATTTTAAAGAGTATTATTCAAATATATGTTCTACTTTAATAAATCTAGTAATATTTAGTTATTTTGCAGTGAAATATTTACAAGAGGAATAGAAACAGATTTATTCAAGTTGATCATCAGCGCAACTTTTTACTAACAATACATTTAAAATTCCATAATTATCTGTTTAGGCAAAATCAAACACTAGATTTCTTTGACCCAGTAAGAGAGTTGTTCAAATCACGAGATAATTTCCATAGATGTAAGATTTATTTACACAGATCTTTACAGTTAACAGACAATTTTTTATGTTTATTGAACATTGCAACAATCCTCTTTTTTCCCCCAGATCAAAAATCACTTCAGATTTCCATTTTATTCAAAAAAAAAATTTTTTTTTTCAATAATTTTTGGTATTAGTGTGGTTTATTATGCACAATATGCAGATAGTTTCTTAAATAAAAAACCCAAGCGACCTTTTTAACCTTAATACTGAGGTATTATGTAAAGAAAATCCAATTGACCATGCACAGTATTTTTTAAGTGAGAAAAATGTTTATATTTTGAAATAAAAATAGAAGTCTATCAAGATGAAAACATTGAAAAAAATAATAATAAATAACACAATAGTTGGTTTCCTAAGCAAATTAATTCTTTATTTTGTGTAATAAATAATTTAAAAAAAAAAATTTCTGACTGCTTAATAATTACACTAATGTTACTTACATTAGTTATCTTTTTAAATGAAGCATCTCAAATGCAAAGACTATATTTCCATTCAGTTAGCTTAAAGTCTACTGTCTATCTTTATCTTTGTATTAACTAAATCAAAATATATTCAGATTTGAAGAATTTTCAAACGGGGTAAAATATATTTTTAGGCTGATTTTAAATACTATCTTTATTACAGAATTTTTAAGTGCTGCAAACATAGTCTTTCATGTCTTCAAAACATACAAAGCTAAAAACGATTGTTAAAATCTTTAAAACAATAAACTTTTTAAGTACTAAATGTTTAACATGGATTAATTAATATGGAAAGCATTTTTCTGCATTGAACATCATAAGAAATAAGCCTCAAGATGCGAGTGTTAAAATTCAATATTTGTGATGTTACTTTAAAATAAACAAGCCATTATTATTTTAAAATTTTATCTGCAATTATTATCTATAACAGGGTTTACTCTTTTAACAAAGCAAAAATTAAGGACTTTTTTTGAAAAAAATTAAGAACTTTTTGAAAAATTAAGGACCTTTCCTTTCTTAAATCAATCAATAAAAAATAATAAAAAACAATTTTATTATAATAAAAGTAGTGATATAACAGTATTAATTAACAGGGTTTGCCAAGTACTATTTTAGAGGAGATATTAGGGTAGAGATAGCCAGTCTATNACTTTTTTTGAAAAAAATTAAGAACTTTTTGAAAAATTAAGGACCTTTCCTTTCTTAAATCAATCAATAAAAAATAATAAAAATCAATTTTATTATAATGAAAGTAGTGATATAATAGTATTAATTAACAGGGTTTGCCAAGTACTATTTTATAGGAGATATTAGGTTAGAGATAGCCAGTCTATTGTTTGGGTTCTGAAAACTTGTTCAAAGATTACGTTTTTGGCGAAAAATTCCCAGCTGGCGGTCGCATTGCAAAGGAATATTTGAAAGAGTACCCGAAGATTTCTCTCTTTCTTAAAAAATAATTTGAATGCATTTCCTATTTTATTCGTGATTGCAAAAGATGAGTTTTAAAATCAAAATACATTATAATATGCGCACTACATTTTTAATTATTTACTTTTAATTGCTTAGTTATAAAAAGCTAATAACAATAGTTAAATAAGATTTTACCAAACAATGAAATAAAAAGAATGAATTTTTGAATCTAAGATACAAACAGAATTGAACCCAAGATATAAATTATGCGATTATAATTAATTTTAATCATAATTTTTTTTTACTGAGATTACGTATAATAATAAAAAAATTTTACAGGACAACTAAAATAACAAATTTTTTTATTCAAATATAAACACAGATATACATAACTTTTTTATGGTTTTAGTATTATTCATTATTGATAATTTCTCTTATAAAAACAAAATTTTTTATTTTTAAAATAAATAATAATATTTATCATTATCATTTATTAGTATTAATACTTTTAAAATAAATATGAAATATTTAATATTAATGTTACTTAATGCTCCATAATTTGGGCTTCTAGTTTGCCTGCCATGTGGTATTCATTAATTTTAATCAATGCACACAATTTACATTTTTGTGAGTTAACATAAAAATAATAAAAGTATTTAAATTAAAATAAAAAATTTTGGTTTTGTTATTTGCCTCTTTATTTAAAAAAAAGTATTGCAAAAATTTAGTTCAAATTTTATATTAAAAAGAACTAATTAATGGCCAAAAAGAGAATTACTCCCTTATTTTCAGAAATCGAAATAAAAGACAGATAAAAATAATTAATAGCCACACCTTTGACAACCTATAATAATTAGTTAATAATAGGACCTATTATTAAAAATAGAATCTATAATAACCTAGTTAATATTTTCCTGAATAATAAACGTATACAGTAATAAATATAAAATTTACTAAATAAATATGAATATCCAAATAATTTTTCCAATGCAATAAAATAATTTTCTAAATAATAAAAAAAAGGATTCTTCGGCTTATAAATTTTATTTAATAACGGAATTTATTAAAAGATAATTTTATTTCTGATTCAAATTTTTTTGTTATTACATGAAATGTACTTTTATACATATTTTTAAGTTTGTACAACTAAAATATATAATTAAATCTGCTTGAAATTATTAAAAAAAATTATTTAAATGCATCAATAAAAGTTACAGAGCGAAAATAAAAAGCCATTTGTCTGCAAAATATTGGTGCGAAAAAAACGCACCAAATCCGATGCATGCGTATCATCGAAAAAGCAGTAAAAATATCAAAATATTTATATCAATACGAAATTTAATTGTAATGAAAATACCTACAAATGTTGACTACATTATAATCTATTAATTTAAATATTAATATAAAAAATAATAGCTATTTTGCTAGTTAAAAACCAATTTGATTAATTCCATAACCTGACGGCTCACATACAAATTGCAAATAAATGTTTATAAGTGAATGCAAAAGAATAAAAATCTTATTTGTGAAATGTAAAAGGCCCTCCTTTTATGAATTTTTCTTCACATCCGTATGCACAGCAGTATATGACCATTTTTATTGAATTTTATTGTTCAAAACAAAGCTCAGCAATCCACCTTCATTGCAAAAGGCTGGAGCTAAAATTGTCCCAGAATCACATGGCAACGTTCTTTGCAACAAGAGAAGGAGGACTGGTTCTCTCTATGTAAATCACTCCTCTAAGAGTAGGGACAATCAACTTTTGCACACCCGGGTTGGTTTTTTTTTAAAAAAATATTTTCAGATAGTTAATGGTTAATGACATCTATGAAACTAATTCGTATTCCAGTTTTAATGATTTCATTGAAATTAAATTGCAAAATTGAAATGCAGAAATTCAGATTCACAATTTTTTCAAATATTAAAAAAAAGGGGGTAAATAAAGAAAATTGGAAAAAAAAATTAAAAATTATTACAAGTTTTTATATTTCACTGCATCACATATTCAGTTGTGGGCAATTTTGCGAAATATTCAGTTATGCCAAAAAGTCTTTCTTTTCTATTAATAGAATGGGTATATACTAAAAGACTTAATACTAAAAAGAATAAGAGTTACTATTTCATATAAATACTGGCCCTAGTAACATCTAAGCACCTTAAATCGTTCCACTATTTTCCCATTAGGCTTAATTTAATATTTTTTTTTTATTCAGTGCAATAAATATTTTTATAGAATAAAAATACAATTGTGTTCGAGAAGATTTATAATTTTTAAACCAATATGTTCTTATATTAGTTCTTGGTGGAATATATAAATAAAAGGGTCAAAAATTATTTTTCAAAGTTATCAACACATTCCTATGGCCAGAAAATTAGTAAGTACTGATAATTTTTTTAAATTATCATTTACAGATTTTTATTTGTAATATTTCTTTATCATCCTCTATCATTCTTAATATTATTCTCTACTATTATTATGATTTGATATTTTACTTTTATTCCAAATTAACAGTTTAAAACTGAAAGCGGTATTCTTTTATTATAAAGTAATCCGGTATTATCACCTCATCAGGAAATGTTTGGAAAAACATACTGAAAACAGTAACCATTTTAAAATTATTACTAAACAGCAAATGTTTTATATTTATTTTCATTATGAGCTTTACATAAAATTATTTCCAGCCAATTATTTCCATTTAAGCACTTGCGCTACCAGTAGAACCGAATTTCTTGAACCCTGTTGATTTCAAAGGTTAATGTGGGTCTTCTACTTAAACTAACTGCACCCCCCTCCACACACAAAAATGGCATCTTTTCCATGTGCAGTATCCCCCTTGTTCACACTTGATTCTTTTATTTTGGAATGCTTCACTCTGCTCATAGAGAATCATTCTAAGCAAAAGGAAGAGAATATGTTGAATTCCATGCCAACTGAAACCAGTAGTAGAATTCCAAGCGCAACAGAGGGAAAATCACACAGGTATTTTGTCATAAAAAATGTATTATATATGTGAAAATAAAAAATTTTGCAATAATATGCTACTTTAAGGCGCAATGTTTAATTAAATGACATGATATTTCCCTGTAACTACATCAAATTTGCAAACTGCCCCCTCTGTTACACTGCATTTTTCGAAGTTAACAAAAATGTGTAAACAATTTAAAAAGTCTGGTAATAATTTATTTTACCTTGAAATGTGATAATTAAAAATAAAAAAGAATTACAAATAATGTTCAGGATGTTCCAAATCACAGAATATAGAGAAAATAATAGTGCATGTCAAAAATGTGGGATTTTCTTTGTCCCCTCTGTTACGGACGCTTTAAATCACCTGGTAATTAAATTATGAGGCTCTTTTATTATTTTATGCAATTAAATTAAACATTGCCAGTTGAAGTAGCTTATTATTGCACAATTTTTTGCTTTCACATATATTTAATAAATTTTTTAGGATAAAATACCTGTGATTTCCTCTCTGTTACGCTTGGAATTCTACATATATTAATGAAAGAACATGCTTTCTTGACTATAGCCCCCTTACATACATTTCTTCTAGTCTCTCTAAAATGCTCTACTCTGGAGGCATGGTCACATTCTAGGTGATAAAAGAACAACTTTTTGTTTTAAATATTTTCTCAAGACAGAAAAAATCTTAAATCTGCTGCTCATCAGTTTATCTCAAATTCAGATTTTTTTTTTTTTCATTTTACACCACCTTAAACACAATATCTTAAGATGTTTCTAAAATAATTGCTCACGTAGGAACTTCTGAGCCCAATGAATTTTTTTTTAGGCAAAATAAAAAATATCGAAAATTTTAAATTG
>NC_092205.1:89279221-89287668 GCF_043381705.1 Parasteatoda tepidariorum | reverse complement strand
CACCATACTCCAGTAAATAAAGCCGATTAAAATCTATTATATATACATATAATATATACGAAAAAAATGAATAATGAAAATTTTTCATGTCTACATCTTACTTACCGAACTGAATAGCTCATTAATCAAGTAGTGTATAATTTCGGAAGGGGTTTTGTCCCCCAAAACTACGCTACTGCTTACACTATGAAGAAAAAAAAAACGCATCTTCGAAAATATGAAAAGTGGCTTAATTTTTTTGAAAGTTTTTCCAATGCTGCTTTGTTTGGGCTTATTAAAATTTGAAATAATGGATTTTTTTTAAAAATTGGTTTTAATGGTTTTCCTTTAGGTGGAAAAAATCTTGCCAAATTGGTTACTTTTTTGAAAGGTTTAGTATTATTTCTTAAAAAAAGTATTTAAGCTATTTCTGTGTTCTAAGGCAGTGTTCCCCAACCTTTTTATCACCGCGGACCTGTTAACATTTTATAATTTTACCGCGGCCCACTGGGGGTGGGGGGACGGTGATTGTTTATATTTTAGATTATTTTGATTTATTAATTTTAATTTAATGTATTTAAACATGCCTTCAAAATAAAATACAGTTACACCAACAAAAAAAATAAACTTAAAGTGATTTAACATTTTAACTTACTAGAACGTTAAATCAATTAGTCACGGTCGAGACAGAAGACAAAGTTCTTCATTAGTTCCAATGTAAATTTCGCGCCTCGTTCTCTTGTTTTATTTATGATATTTACAGTTATGACGATTGATTTCTTTTTATTAAAATTAATTGAAGGAGAAAATAGTTAAGGTGGTTTTCTTTTTTTTTCTTCTTTACTTTTTAAAATTAATGTCACTTCCTTCGGACCCCCCTTTTTTTAAATAAATAAAATTTTAATGGAACACAAATATTTTTAATTTGGGGTATAAACCTAGGAANTTTGTATTATTATCGTTACTAAAATGGTTTGAAGAAATTAATGCAATATAGAACACACAAAAATAGTTTTATTTATATACACAGAGACGCAATGGGGGTCACCGGTGACCGGCACTGAGTTTGTTCGCTGCGACACGGGGTCACCGGTGACCGGCGAAGCCAAGATTATTAGAAACACATAATTCGAGTCAATTTTTAATTTTTTTTTGTATTATTATAGTTACTAAAATCGTTTGAAGAAATTAATGCAATATAGAACACACAAAAATAGTTTTATTTAAATACACAGAGATGCCAACTTCCATCGGGCAGCGAATAAATATTTTCAAGTGGTATTTTATTAATTGTGATTCTGGGTTTAATAAATTCAATTTAGTAGATTTTTATCCACCACTATTTCTAAACAATTCGTAGGCTTATATAATTCACCACTTTTTTCAAATATCTCATGCTATACTTTTCAAAAAACTAGCAAAATCTGTCTAACATTTGCAAATTTAGTTTGTAGTTATTTACCGTTGTGGCCAGACGGGCAAGCCATGTAAAATTAGCGTGGCATTCAACGTGTTAAATTGGCTATCTATTTCTTGTAAAAGTAAATTAAAGTATTTTTAGAATTGATATTGTTATCAGCATAGTAATTGACATAGGGGGAAAAAAACTCATTTACTTGAGAATTTAGTTACACCAAAAATGCCATTTTTTTGGTGGTAAGTATATTTAACACGACCTATTGGGAACTTACTGGCTTTTATTTTTCTTTATTTATAGAACAAATTTTATAAATGCTAAAATCTTCAAAAGGAATTATGCATTTTGTAACTTTTATACGTTTTCTTAAGCTAACAAATGGTTGCCAATTTTATTCAAACGCACTTCAAGAAAGCTGAAGTTGTTAACAAATGGAAACCTAAATTAAAAGTGGTAAAAAAGTTCACTATAAACTTTAAAAATTGGTGGTAAGTATACTTACCACGGCTTTAGAAAGGGTTAAAAAGGTCTGGGAGTAATATTGAAATAGAAAAGTGGCTCGCAGCTTAAGAAGACGCCATACCGCGGGAGAAACTTTTCATCGTGAATAACTTTTCCCCTCCACAACAATTTTAAAATTTGAAAAAGAAAAAAGAAAAAGTGAGTTCTGTCAAACCTAGAGTAATCCACGAAGTTTCAACTGCTGGAAAGAAAAATTTCAAATATCAAAATGCAAAAAAATATTGGAAGATAACTTCTCTATTCCGAAATCCTAAGTTATCTTCTTATAATTTATTTTTATTTTGAGATTTTAAAAATTTCTTTTCAGTTCTTAAAACTTCGTGGATTACTCTAAGTTTATAATTTTATAACAGTTCGACCCAATTTTATGGGTTTACGACTACTAATGTTCAAGTCTGTAGCCTTGTAATTTTGAACCCAAGCCAGAGGACAAGGGAACACCTGGATCGAGTATTGAGAGAAATTTGCCTTCGTGGAGGACTTTTTTGATGGAGCTAACCCGCATTTGTGTTACAAGGAGAGGAAGACCACGAGAAGCCTGACGGCATGGGGACTCTAACCCATGATCCAATTACCACTGAGGATATTTCACGTCAGCACTGTGATTGATGTAAGCCGGAGGTGGAATTTATATCGACTGGGATTCGAACCCGGCTCGCCTTATTGGAAGGCGAACGCTCTATCCCCTGAGCCATCGCGACTCTTACTCTAAGTTTGCCTGAACTCACTTTTTCTATATTTTAAATTAGTTATGGAGGTGAGGCAGAATTTGCGACGAAAAGTTTCTCTCGTAGTATGGCGTCCTATAAACTTGAGTTAGAAAACTTAGTGACCTGGTCAGAGATGCAGTTAGTGGAGTAGAAAAGGAAGAAAACGGCTTACCGCCACTGATTTTTTTTTTATAAAAAATTAATAGAGATGCATTGTGTTTGTATTTTCTATTCACTGTTTCTTTTTTTTTCTTGTTTTTTTATTTAGCATTAAATTACGGTATGAATTCAAGCGAAACGGAAAAATCTTACTTTAAAGTGGCTATAGGGTTGTTTTTATGATAAGAGATATTTTTACAAAATTATAACAAATGATTGATTTTTTTTCAAAAACAGGGTTGCATACTTTTGAAGTCTGCAAATATGACAGTCGTAAACGGTGGAATTGCTCTATAATTTAGAAAATTTCAAACAAAATGCAATTAGAAATAAAAATTTCAATAACACTTACTAACATTACTACTTGACACTTACTACTTACGTCCCACAGTGGACTGATAGTAAAGACACGGCTACCAGTAAAACACCTAAGTCAAGCATCACTGGCTGCTGTCAGTAAGTGGTTGTGTGATGACCACTTTGATCAGCTTGCGTAGGGACCGAGGGTGAGTGGGATTGGTCCTCGTTAAACTGTGCTACCGTAAAGTACTCGACAGCGAGCAAGTCATCGGGCTACCAAAGCAGGGCAGCCATCCCCTCAGCAGAGGATCAAAATTGTGATGGCATGTTTTCGGATCGTCCCCAGGAATGTTTTTATTCTTACTTTAGTAGTTGTATTTCATTTACGTCGCGCTAGAGCTGCACAATGGGCTATTGGACACGGTCTGGGAAACATCCCTGAGGATGATCCGAAGACATGCCATCACAATTTTGATCCTCTGCAGAGGGGATGGCACCCCCGCTTCGATAGCCCGACGACCTGCACGCGAAGTCGAGCACTTTACGGTAGAACAGTTTAACGAGGACCAATACCGCACGCCCTCGGTCCCTACGCAGACTAATCCAAGTGGTCACCCACCCGCACAATGACCGCAACCAGTGATGCTTAACTTCGGTGATCTGCTTCTTACTTTAGACAAACTATATAGTTTGAGCCGCGATGGCTCAAGAGATAGAGCTTTCGCCTTCAAATGAGGTGAGCCGGGTTCGAATCCAACGATGGCCGGTCGATACGAATCCCGAACCGGCTTGCACCGACCGCAGTGCTGACGTGAAATATCCTCAGTGGTATATCCTCATAGGTTAGAGTCCCTTCGCCGTCAGGCTAACCGTGGGAGGTTCTCGTGGTATTCCTCTCCGTGTAATGCCAATGCTGGTTAGCTCCATCAAAAAGTCCTCCACGAAGGCAAATTTCTCCCAATACTTGATCCAGGAGTTCCCTTGTCTTCTGGATTGAGTACAAAATTACAAGGCTACTGAGTTGAACATTAGTAGTCGTAAACCTAAGAATTGAGTCGGCTGTTCAACGACGGTTATAAAACTATATAGTTTGTCTACTGTAAGAACTCTCGTTGTCACAAAGTCTGAGGCTGTCTGCTGCCATGGAAAAAAGACTAGAGCATTTCAGACAGGGTAGCTTCTCTTCACTCAAGGGCTAACACAATAGACCGAAAAAAAAAGATTCCCTTTCTCCCGCCGACAAGACGCAAAACCTGTCCTAAACAATAACCCCACACCCCTTCTTGAAACAGTTATAACCTCATTACCACAGCCACCGTCACGGGTCCAGACGAAGGAGAAGGGGAGTTCTTACTTTAGACAAATTATACCTACCTACTTATTAACATTCTGATGCCACCATCCATGTTCTATCTCAGCGTTTGTAACAATATGACTGAAAAGTGACCACAAAAAAAAAGAACTTTAGAAAGATAGACATTTTTTCCTGGATCTCGTGACTTAAATTTAGAGATGTGGATATTCCAATGAAATGGGGGATTTGTTGTAGAGTTAGTTCATTTACGTCGCACTAGAGCTGCACAATGGGCTATTGGCAACGGTTTGGGAAACATCCCTAGGGAGGTTGATCCGAAGACATGCCATCACAATTTTGATCCTCTGCAGAGGGGATGGCTCCCTTGCTTTGGTAGCCCGACGACCTGCGCTCGAAGTCGAGCACTTTACGGTAGAACAGTTTAACGAAGACCAGTACCGCCCACCCTCCGTCCCTACGCAAACTGATCTAAGTGGTAACCCACCAGCACACTGACCGCAGCCAGTGATGCTTGACTTCGGTGATCTGGTGGGAATCGCGTCTTAATGACCAGTCCACTACTGGACCGAAAAGGAGGAACTAACACCTGTTGTACAGAATCTGACTTGTTCTTTTATAAAAGAAACATTTTCAGTTTTGATGAGATCCATTCAAAATCCCAAAAATCTGATCACGAAATATATTACTTACGTGCATTGATCTTTAATATCACCCGCAGGACGATTCGATGAATCAATAGCGTTGAGTCCCTCCCTTCGGCATCGTCTCATAGTTGCTTCATTGCACTCTTGGGAAAACGCTGTAAATAATTAACTATATTAATTACAAATTACTTCACACAGCATGCAGAAAAAAATAGCGTGTGTTTTTGAACAAAAATCACATTGACAGTGAAAATGATAATCTTGTGAATTTTCACTCTCTTTAAAGCGTCGTTGTTTGACTTTGCTTTACATTTTGCTTTGTTAAGGAAAAACTACGAAGATGTACAAGAAGTACGAGGAAAATTAAAATTCGATAATTTGACTTATAGCAACAACAAAAAAAAAAATAGTGCGTGGAGTCCCTCCGCGCGAAAGAAGTTAAACTTCGCAACCTGCGACGTTAATTGTAGAAGAATCAGCAGTCGTAGAAGGATCACTAGTTCTATTCAACGACTCTTTTTCCTGCTCCGCTCGCTTCCGTGCTCTGTAATCACGGTAATATTGTGCATTTTTCCCTCGTGGACCTCTTGAACCAGTGGAAGTGCTTGTGGTTGCCTCATCGTCTCGCCCTGGAAAATGTATTTGTATTAATAATGTATGTGAATGCGTCATAATGTAATTTCAGAAGAGAAAACCTAACAATCAATTGATATTCACAAGAGACGTACCTTGACATAACCTTAAATCCGTCGCATTGTCCGTGGGATTGTTTTCGCTCATTTTTTTACAATTGTTATCCACTAAATTTGAAAATAAAAAATACTACCTTATTAAATTATATGCGTATCAAAACAAACTTCAAAAATAATTACAGAAAAACAATACTTTTATTATTTTTATGCTAGTGAGAACCAAAACAATATGGAAATGAATGAGAGAAAACTGGATCCTACCACGTGATTTCCCGGCCAATCAAAATGTAGCGTTAAACGTTTAACGCAACCTTGTTGGAAGTCGCATAAGAAGTATAACTTCAAAAAAATCACGCGTCCCACTCTGTAGTCCGCAGTTAGGCAATTACTGAGTCGAAATCTGACGTGAACGCGATTTTTCCCCCCGAAAGTTATGGCAATTTTTGTGCTTTTTCACGGATTTTTTTTTTCTTTTATTAATGACTTTACATTCAGTGCTGTAGGAAAATTCCTCTCTCTCTCTCTCTCGAGATCTTCATTTTATAAGTTCGTGTTTGACTTGATGTCCAAAATAAAAGGTGAGAGATTTAAAGTTGCCAGATATAAACTTAGAACTAACATCGAACATTTTAAATGTATAAAAGGCTCAAGAAAAATAAAAAAATTTCCAATTTAAACTGTGATATAAGGTTATTATTATTTATAGTTAACAATTATTTCTCATTAATTATTACGCCCCATACTGTAGCAGATTCTATACTACCTAAGTTTTTTTTTTTTTTTCATTACAGTTGATTATTTTTCGAATCTAGTTATTTGCTCATTTCATTGCAATTAATAAATTAATAAAATGTGATTAAATAAAATTATAATATATAATTCATATTAGATAAAATAAGATTAATTATAATATATGTTAGATGAAATTGGAATATAAAACTATAAAATAATATTCATAACAAAATTATATTTTTTATTGACTTAAAAAAAAGGGGGGGGGGAGAAGATGAATATGAAGCAACCACGAGCATTTGTGAGAGTAGTGTAAACCGAGAGCGGGGCCTCCTATTTAAATCTATAAGAAAAAAATATATATCTGAGTTTTAAATTCTTATTTTTCGGGAAATATTGAATCAATTCCAATCAAATTTTAAATTTTCTCTTTCTAATAAAATGTAGAAATGCATACGCCTTAAAATTCTCAGCTTCTTTTTTCTTTTCTTTTTTTCTTATCATAATTTAAGTAAATAATAAAAAATAATGATTAGTTATTAAAATAAATTTTGCATGAAATTATATTTGTTTGAACTCGTTTTATAAAATGATTAAAAAACTTTTTATTAATGCAGTTAGTTTTAGAGATATATCAAAAAACGTAATCACAAAAAAAAATTAAGGTGGCTATAAACTTTCAACCACTCTTTTAGCTATTTTAAAATAATATAACTGTTTAAAGCAAGCCTCTCAACTACTACCCCTTTTACAAAATATCTTATAAAGTGATAGACAGCCATAAACAAGAGCTTTGAGAATTTTCGGTAATTTTACTATCATTTTTAAAGCCTTACCTCGACAGAGCTTGAAATAAATGGCGTTTCATGTGAACTTTTAAATATTTTACATGCAATGGAGTGAAAAATAGCTTTAAATTAAATTTACGAAATAAAGAATTTACTATTAGAGCAAAAACTTAGCTACCATTAAAAACAATTTTCCCCGAAAGCGTAGAAAGTTGCCTGGTTTAAAGCAACAGTTAAAAAAAATTTTTCGGTTATGGAAATGATCGCCCTTCTTTTTGTAGAAACCTGATTTTATAAATGAAAGTATATAAAGTATCTATATCAATAGAAACTACTAATTTTGAAAATATTTAATGTAAAGAATGAAGTTTTTCCCTCATTTTATCATAAACTAACGGAATTCCCATTCTTCGAGCTTGAGGGTTCAACAAGTCCAATAAGACAAATCGGTAGGTAGGTACTTTATTTACGTCGCACTAGAGCTGCTCAATGGGCTATTGGCGACGGTCCGGGAAACATCCCTGAGGATGATCCGAAGACATGCCATTGCAATTTTGGTCCTCTGCAGAGGGGATGGCACCCCTGCTTTGGTAGCCCGACGACCTGCGCTCGAAATAGAGCACTATACAATTAACGAGGGCCGATACCGCGCACTCTCGGTCCCTACGCTGGTTGATCAAAGTGGTCATCCACCCACTTACTGACCACAGCCAGTAATGTTTGACTTCGGTGTTCTACTGGGAACCGTGTCTTTTCGATCAGTCCACTACGGGACAGGACAAATAGAACCTAAACAATTCGGCTCATATTTTCCCGCTAGTTTCCAAATTGCGCGGCTACCCACCATATTTTCAGGATTGAAAATCCGAACCCAATGGAAAAAAAAAGGTTTGCTTATTCAGAGAAAATACATTTTTGTGTCGGAGATTAAAATATCATATGTTAATTAAATGGAATATTTAAGGTTGAACCATTTAGCAACTCGAACCATTGAGTACGTGAAAATCCGATCATTAGATCAAAGATTATTTCGCACAGTAGGCCTTGGCCCTCTATGGGCTGTCGCGCCACTGAGTTTAGTTCAGCTTAGTTTTAGTTTTATGTACTCCTTCACATGGCTTATTTTTACAAAATGATTGAAGTAAAACTGAACTAATTTAAAATTGGGTATGATTTCTTGACAATTAAA
>NC_092205.1:89241293-89278125 GCF_043381705.1 Parasteatoda tepidariorum | reverse complement strand
ATATTTAAAAAAAAGGCAAACAGTTTCAAATTGAGAATAATTTTTTTAAAAAAATGTAAGCTTATAGCCAAACATTTTGTAGGCAAAATAAGTTAAAATTTTTTAGTAAAGCAGCGAAGAATATCAATTTTGGAAAAAAAAATATTTTTCTTTTTTTCCTTGGATTTTAGATTATAATGTGTACATTTAATTAGAAAAATAAGGCATGCGGTTTTAAATGGAAACAAAATCAAAAAGTTTTTTTTTTGTGCTAATAAGCAAAACATGTAAACTTTCATAGCCAAAATGAAAAAAAAAAAATTATAAGCAGCTAATTTTTTAAATTAAAATTTTTTTTAAAATATCTTTTAGTAGATTTGTGAACAATTATGTATGCTTAATACTTCTCAAAATCGCACAAAAATTACAAAAAAAAAAAATAAATAAAATACGAAAAAAAAAACAATCTAAATAATTGCTCTGAACCTCCTGAAATTCAACGTCTCAAAATTTAAACTCAAAAACAGAATTAAAGAATGCTAAATAAAATCTAAAAAAGTGAGATCTTTAAAATTCTACTGCAAACGATCTGAATACGAAAATTATAATTTGTTATTAATTACAGTAAATGTTTCAAATTTACACTTCACAAATAATTTTTACATGCAACAAATAAAAAAAAAATAAAAATTTGAGAATTTTTATTAGATTTGTGAACAATTTTGTATATTTATTACTTCTCAAAATCACGCCAAAAAATTTAAAAAAAAAAAACTATCTAAATAATTATTTTGAACCTTCTGAAATTCTACTTCTTAAAATTTAAACTGAAAAAAATTAGAAAACAACTAAATAAAATCTAAAAAAGTAAAATCTTTAAAATTCTACAGCAAATGATCTCAATACGAAAATTACAATTTGTTATTAATTATAATAAATGATTTTTAATTCGCACTTCATAAATTATCTTTACTTATAATAAATAAATAAATAAAGACATCACCTGAGTACAGGAGAGGGTGGAGAAAGCAAAGAAGAAGAAGTAAGGTGGGAGAAGTGGTCATTTCTGTTAGAAGTATTCCGCATGAATAAAAAAGGGCCAATATTTTTCTTCGAGCGGAGAAAGAGATTACGAAATGTCTCTTTCAAGGTTTCTTTCTCTCTTCCTGAGCTCACCTTGAATTCACAATTAACTTCTCATACTATTTGACAATAAACACATTTCTTTCACTATCGGATGCCTTTTTTTAAAAAGGGATTGAATAATATTTGCTCAATATATACATAACGAAACGAGGCATTTTTTCTAGCATAGGATGGATAGCGAATTGGCCATAGAACTGACTATAACATGGGCTGAATTTTTAGGGATCCTCTTCTTTCCCGCAAAAATCCGTCACGGGATTTAAGTGAGACCTCTGTGAACAAACTTATTAGTTTAAATCTCTACCTCAAACCCCAATTTAACAGTAAAGAAGTATTTCCATAGTGCTTGACTGTTATTACTGTTTACTTTACCGTTAAGAAGTATTTTTATATAGTATATACATAAGCTGCTTGTGCCATGTGCTGGATTGCGAACTGACCATAGATCTCACTATAACATGAGCAGATCGTGGTTTATTTGTAGCCCTGAAGTTAACTGAATTTCTAGGGATCCTCCTCTTTCTCTCCAAAATCCGTCAAGGGATTTAAAAGTGTGTGAACAAACTCTAACAGGCTTATTAGTTTAAATCTCTACCTCAGACCCCAATTTGACTGTAAAGAAGTATTTCTATACTACTGTAGGGTATCTACCACTACAAAAGTACAATTCCAATTTACTAGTATATAAGACGCATTAACTCGATTCTATGATAGGGGTACCTTTTCATAGATGAAGGTTGACATGGTCGATAACGACACTCCCCACGGTACTTCACTGTTAAGAAGTATTTCTATAATATAATATATGCTTAATGAAACACGGCAGTCTTTCTGGCATAGGCTGGATTGCGAACTGACCATAGAACTCACTATAACTAGAGCGGATCGGGATTTTTTATAGCCCTAAAGTTATAAGAATTTCTAGGGATTCCCTTCTTTCCCGCCAAAATCCGTCACGGGACTTAAAAGTGAGACCTCTGCGAACAAACTTTAAGAGGCTTATTAGTTTAAATCTCTACCTCAAACTCCAATTTAATAGTAAAGAAGTATTTCCGGAGGAGATTAAGGCTATGGAATCTCGTGAATCATGGCTTGATGGCGGTAATGTCGTTAGCATAAAGCACCGACAGCGTCCGAAACAAGCATATAGTACATACAAATCGATTTAAAGTTAGGCGGAAGTCACCATCAGGAATAGAGCCTCCGTTTTGACTTCATAAGTACAGTGTTTGAATTTGACTAAACCAAAAACAAATGTAATATATATATATATATTTTTTTGTAATTGCAGTAATATGTAAAGAGAGAAAGTTAAATTTTCATGACTAAAAGTATCTGTGCTCACGTGATATACACACGCGGGACACTGCAATGTCGTGAATGAATAACATCTTCGAATAAAAAAACATCTGAAGTTTTGTACACTTTATCTTCTTTAACTCAATTTTTTGAGTTAACGATTACTAATGCTCAACTCCGTAGCCTTGTAATTTTGAACCCAATCTAGAAGACAAGAGAACTCCTAGATCAAGTATTGAGAGAAAGTTTGCCTCGTGGAAGACTTTCTGACGGAACTAACCCGCATTTGCGTTACACGGAGAGGAAAAACTATGAAAACTTCCCACGGTTAGCCTGACGGCAAGGCGACCCTAACCCATGATACCTCTACCACTGAGGATATTTTAGGTCAGCTCTGTGGTCGGTGCAAGTTGGATGCGGAGTTCGCATCGACCAGCCATCGCTTGCATCGGATTGATGCAAGTTATAATCTTATTGCTTGATTTTCTGGCATAGGGTGTTCAAAAATACTTGATTTCTTTCGTAATTCATTGGCGGTCTCACAAACCTCTGAAAGCTTTAAACTTTATTACTAAGTATGAAAAATTATGTATATAAGTAACTTTTTTGGCAGTTTTATAGCAAATAAAGATATTGTTATTTGAGTCAAAATTTTGAAGAATGAGAGGGGGGGGGGGGAGAGAGTGAAATATTTTGAAAGATTATTCCTCCTGCCCGAGGATTTGCTTTATTTAGGTTTATGTACTCTTACCTCTGGAGCATGTCTATTTAAGAAAGTTATTTTTTACGCCAGATTTAATTTATAGTTTCGTCCGGAAGCATGAACCTAACATATTTGAAAAATTTTAAAGAAAAACGGAACTATAAGAAGTAAATGATTTCGTAGTTTGTTTTGCCGTAGAGTAGATTTTTTCCACACTTTTTCTTAAGTTTCTGTGCTACTTAATTTTTTTAGTTTATTTGCGTCACATTTAGTTTATAACTCCGCTTGATCATATGGTTTTTATTTCATGTTGTGGCTCTCGAAGTAGAAGAAATTTTAATTTATTAAGGTTTTTTTTTTTAAATTTTTTAACACTCTTGTGGTATTACAAGGTCAATTGAATCACGTTCATCAATGTTTCATTTTAATGAATGGAAACCGCAAACAGGGAGAAATTTAAGAGCTCTCTGTGCTAAGTCTTACCCTTGATTTAAATATTTCAAGTTTTAAATTGTTTTAAAAACTCCTATAAAGAATTTCATTTTTTAAAAAAATTCTAATTTGAAAAAAAAAAAACAATCTTAAAAAAGTTTTAACATTTTGAGCACTTTTTAACAAATTTAATTTTTTAAACTTTTTTTTAAAAACTATTACAGTTAAATATTTTTAAATTCTCTTTAAAATATTCTAACTCTTACGCGGAAAACTTTTTTTATTATTTGGATTATTTATTTTAAAAATTTGCAGTTTTTTTTTAAACACATTTTCCTCATAAAAAAGGTGTTGAACAGTGTGAAATTTTTTTTCTTCATTTTTATATTTTTCGTAAATTTTGAAAAAAAAAAATTTTTTTTTAACCTACTTTAATTTCAAATATTAACCTATTCCTAATCCTAATGCTTTTAATACTTCTCAAATGTGTCAAATTTTATTTATATCCTTCAGTATACCTTATAACGGAACTAGTCATAATTGATGAATTAGATAGCCATCTTGAACTTTCATTGTAATGTCACTTAGATGATAATCCATGACATGAGCGAATTTCTGAGGGGGACTAAATTAAAATACAAAGTCACAAAAATTCTCTGAATTTCACACATACGAAAAAAAAAAATCATTACATTAATTGTCATTTTTTTTGTAATTTTTGAATGTACATGAAAATTTAGATCTTTCATCAAAAAAGGAAAAGTAATATCAATATTTCAATTTTTTATAGATCTATTTTAAATATGAAATACAGATATGAGCTATTAAAAAAATGCGCAAATAGAGCAGATATTTTAATTTTTAAAGTAAATATTTTTTTCCTGCACAGCAAATTCAATCTTTTTTTTATAATCAACTATTACCTGCATTTCCTCTTAAGTACTATTTTTAATGAAAAAAGGTGTTCTTGAAATCAAACAATTTTCTTCAAAACTTCCTGCTAATTTTTTTTTCTTCCAGCCCAGAAGATTTTTTTATTTTGCTCTTCGTTGAAACTGTAAGACTTTCAGTTATTTTACTTTTTTGAAAAAGAGGAAACGAACAAATCTATTATGACAGTTCAATAATCGTATTTTAGAATATATATCAATAAACAAAAGTAGATAATACAGATATCAATAAATAAAAGTTTACCAGTAAATCCAGTGATGCCAGCTTCGTGTTATTAATTAGATAGTGGCAGACGATTTCTCAAATAACTGTAGTATAAAAATATTTTATCCAGAGCTTTAAAAAATATTTAATTTTAGAAAACGATATTTATTTTATAAAATGATTGAGCTAGCTTTTGTTTGTTATTGTGCTCAATTTGCTTGTTCTACTGAGATTGAGTCTTGGAAAGTGGAAATCCGATCATAAGTTGGAAATTTATTCAGGGTGTTAATTTTTTTTCACACTGTACACATCAGAAATTTTCCCAAAATAGTTAAATTTTTCTCGTCAGTTTTGTTAGTGTGCGGTTTTTTTTAAAATGGCTGTTTATTTTTTGGAATATAATATTTAGAGTATATATCTCTATTCAGATATTGAAAACTTGTTTGCTTGAAATCTTGTCGTCAACTCCTGTAAATTTCGTTTTATGTATTCATTATTATTCATGTATTAAGAAATATTCATAGGGTGGAAAAGTGATCGGCGATGTTAGTTAGAAACCATTGCGCTAAAATAAAGAATCACTGCTCATAAAAAAATAAATTTCAAAGAATACATAAATACCAATATAATATAACCACAGGACTTCGTGCTGAGAGTAAGAATTAGATCGCTCATTACTTTCCCGCCATAAAGAAAAAAATCGCTTGAAAACAAAAGACATTTTTTTTTTCTCTTCAGAAACTGGAGTTGCGAAAGCTCTGATTCATGCTTGCTTTTCGCTCGCTTTATATTCAGCGTTGTTATAATGGGCCAGTGAAGGACGTAGTAAAAGATCGAAAGAAAACAAATATTTGTCTTTTCAACAAAATGCTTTCATTGTTTCTTGTTTTATCACTGATTGCACCTAATTGTGCATGAAGGTTGAAATGATCTGCATATAGTAAAGAGGGCTCCAAAGATTAAGTTGTCACAAATGTAAATCAATTTACAGGTAAATTTACATAGCCCGGTGGAAGTAACTCTTTTAAAAAAATGAATTAAAGGAAGTCTTAAACGTGGAAGAAAAAACTAACATCCTGAATAATTTCAGACAAAATACATTGAACAAAATTTAGAAACCAAACACCTAAATAAGCTAATGATAGAAACTTTACTTTCTGAAATATAATTTTATTAGTGGAGATATTTCCAATATGTTGACCTGTCGGGTGAACTACAATCACCACGGCGCTACATGGATTTTAAACAAACAGAAAATTAAAAAAAAAAAAAAAAAAAAAAAAAAAAAAAAAAAANCAACTGATAGTTAACATTAAAAAAAATGTGGCAGTTAGCCAAGAGGTGGCTACGAGTGCCATCTCTTCGAGATGGTCACCTTCTGTGATATTTTTTGTTTTGTTTTTTTAAATTTTTCCCGGGCCGCTACCCGGAAGTTGCCAAGACTTATTGATTAAAAATCTTTCATTATCTAAATTCTATTTTAAGTTACGAAATAAAATATATAAATGCATTTTTCCAGAATTAATCACTATTTATTTCTCGAATCCATCATTGTTTCATGTTCTGTCCCTCGTCCTTTCGCTATTCCTTTATTGTTTTTTTTACTCATTTCAACGTAATTGCGAATAATATATGAGTGAGTATAAAATATTCTAAAATACTCAGAGTTTAAGCTTTATATGTATATGTATATATATATATATATGTCTTAGACTTACAGATCAGAAATTCATGTTCAAATTAACTTCAAAACTAATCTTTAGATTTTTTAAACTGAAATGTAAGATTAATAGTCTGAAACTTGCTAATTAACACTAGATTACCCAAGGAAGTCATTTTGACTGCTTTTTAATTTCAATTAGAAAAGCAGTGATGTATTAGATAATGGCACAATTTCTTAGAATTTTGTGACTTTTTGTTCAACATACAATATATATTTTTTTATTGTTAATATATATTTACTAATACCTTGTTATATAATTGTAAATAATGTAAAAAAATATTAAAAATTAATATTAACAAATTTCTTTACACATAAGTTATTCTTTCAAAATCCAGTCATTTTGACTGCTTTTGGGCAATATAGGCATATACTAAATTTCAGTCTTCTTATCTTCAGTTCAGTTAAATAGTGGAAACGCTACTTTTAGTAACTAATAAAAGTAAAAAAAAAATGGTCTCAATAGTTTAGTTCGCGAAAGTAGTCGAAAATTTGAGTCCTTAGTGTGAAAAAAAAATAGAATTTATTTTTTTTGTTTTATTTTTTGATGCAAATCTTGTACGCAAATTTGAAACTATGAAAACATAATTTTTTACGGTTATTTATTATTATTATTCTTGAAAGCTCATGATTTCAAGGGGGACATACATATCCAAAAAAATAACGAAAGAAAAATTTGTTTATTTTTGTTTTTATTACTGATTTCGAAGCCTAAAATAATACTATTAATTAATAGTTTAATTTTAAAACAGATACACTGTATAAATTAATATTCTGAAAAAAAGAAAACTACTCTTAAATGCTTTTGAATGAAAAAAATTACGAAACTTGTTACATACCAAGTTCTTTATACAGCACACTCGATTATATCTTTTGTAGTTACGCTCTTAAAAAGTGTTGAAAATCGAAACTATCAAAGATTGGGTTGCTATATATATATCAATAGCATTATTTTCGGTGCATAATGATACTAATAACAAACAGTCAAAGAGAAAATAGCGAATAAAAAATGGTAATACTAATTTTAAAATCATTAATTACGTACAGCCTGCAAAAAAAAATAAATAAATAAAAAAAATTAGCTTGAATAACTTTTAATCTAATGATGGGATCTTCACTTCACGTATTAGAACTCAATCTCAAAGATTCACGACGGCGACCTGAAATATGCTACTTAATTAGTGCAGACGATATTTTAAGTAACAAAATCATCGGACTAAAAAATGTACTTTTTCTGAATAAATATAAATTTTTTTATCTACGGATTTGAATTTCTGCAACATAAAATAAATGAGATAGCCACGAGCTGGGAAATATGGTCCCAATAGTTTGGTCAGGAGAGCCATAAAATGTTTTTACGAATCAAAAATTTTTGGTGAAATTCGATTATCCAAAGATAATTCCATGTAAGAAATTATTTTTAATAATTATTTTATTTAATATTAGTAAAAAAAATTTGAATTGCAAAATACACGAATTGTTACACCATTTTGAAGAATGTAATTTTATAAGGCAAAATTATAAATTTGAACGAAATCGATGGAACAGTTCCTGAGAAATGGAATTCTAAATTAAAAAGCATACAACTTCTTTAAAACTCGATGGAACAATTCCACCGATTTAGTTTGAATTTTGTGTTTCGCCTTTATAAAATCATAATTCTTAAAATTATGTCAAAATTTGTATTCAAGTAATAATTATTTTTTGTTTGAAATTGTCCTTAGAAAAGTCAACATTACATCAAAAGTTATTCAAGGTGATTCTTTTTTGGGGGGCTCTGCTTTTCTTTAAGGCACTGAACTGACATTATTAAGAACCAGGGTTCGATCCCTAGTGGCAGCTTGAAACCCCCCAGCTTCAGATCAATGGGTACCAGTTTATCTGGAAAGTAAAGGCTGCCTGTGCGTAGTGCTGACCACATTGCCACATTAACACGACACATTGGTCACGAAATTTTGGAGCCTCTACCTCTATGATCCCCTGGCCCACAACGGGCTGTGGCAGGAATGCTTTAATATGCCTTCAGTTCTGATTGTGCAGTGTTGAATGATTCCAATTTATTATTCACTTCTTCATTTTTAACCTGCATAAAGTAGGGATATTCAGCTAGTATTTTTATATTTCAAACTAATCCCTTATAAGCAGATTTATTTATAAATAATGAAATTAAAGAAGAAAAAAATCCCATCACTTTTTTCAGAAAAATATGCGAAAGGACTGCTTATATAATTAAAAAATATATAGAAAAATTCAGAAAATATGAGCTTTTGTATTTATAATATACTTGAGTACAAAAATTAAATCATTTTTTTAACCTAATACTCTAAAATATTTTTTTTTATTACTACTAACATGCAACTTTTGAGCCGCGATGGCTCAGGGGATAGAGCGTTCGCTTTCCAATGAGGCGAACCGGGTTCTAATCCCAGTCGATACGAATTCCGCATCCAGCTTGCACCGACCACAGTGCTAACATGAAAATATCCTCGGTGATAGACGGATCACGGGTTAGAGTCCCCTTGCCGTGAGGCTAACAGTGGGAGGTTCTCGTGGTCTTCCTCTCCATGTAACGCAAATGCGGGTTAGTTACATCAAAAAGTCCTCCACGAAGGCAAATTTCTCCTATTTCTTGATCCAGGAGTTCCCTTGTCTTCTGGATTGGGTTCAAAATTACAAGGATACTTAGTTGAATATTAGTAGTCATAAACCCATAAAATTGGGTCGGCTGTTCAACGACGGTAATAAAATAGAAGTAATAAAATAACATGCAACTTTAAAGCTTAGATTTTTTTACGTACTTTCATCTGTTAATTCCTGTTAATTGTAGTTAATTTAATTCCATCTCAAGGTGAAAAAATACCCCTTTATTTATTTTGGAACAATGAATTTAAGGTTTAAGAATGATAAAGTAAACTTCATTCAAAAACGACATAATTAACTGCACTAACTAGGATTGAAATATTCAATGGAGATAATATTCAATTACACAGGTTAGTAGCCAAAAAAGGCGATTACAAACCAATAGCTAATTCTGAATGATTTTAGGAAAAATTGTAAAAAAATTCCATCATGTGCAATTTTTTAATCACAAATTTAAAATTTTGATTTTCATTGGTTCCATTCTTTTGTATTGTAATCTAAAGACAGGCATAAACATTTAACGTTATAAGTTGTCACAGATAGGATAAAAAAATTTAAGTATGGCTAGTCTATAAAATAGGCATTTTCCTCCATAAATTCACGTGTTTGAAAAAATGGATACCATATTTTAAAACAGATCCCTAACAAAGTAGAAATCAGTCATTACATTGTAATCACATTTAAACAGTGTGCGTAGCCAGATCTTTTTTAAATCCCTTTCTAAAAAAAAATAATAAATAAATCATAATTAGAATCTGAGCATTAATAAGATTTTTTTTTCTATCGTTTAAAGTTCGTAATTTATAAACATAAAATTCAAAAACTTTACATAATCATGATAAAATTACTAGTTTCAGATAAATATTGCAGAGAAAATTATGAAAATCATGCATTTTTTGTAATTTAGAACGACAATGGACAAGGCAAAGAAAAAATGGTTTTTAAAGGACAGAAAATTAAGCACTTTTTACAAACCACGAATAAAAAAAGTACCCTTAAGGGCTTTTAAAAAACGCAATCAAAAAATAAGCACCTTTAAGCACTTTTTAAAAATGCTACGCACCCTGCTACATGGTTCAAATTTTGCGGGTCTGTGTTATTGGGAAAAAAAATGAACAAGTGATTGAATTAAATAAGATGAGGTTTTCTTTTCTTCCATTAATTGAATTTCTGATATCATTTACTACAAATATAATTGTTGATATTTTCGAATAATTTCTATTCATGTTAAATCGTCTTTGATTACATATTTTTTAAAAAGAAATGTAAGATTAATTACTAGTATGTTGTATGATCCATAAATGAGTTATTTTACTGCCAAAGTATGAAACACCGGCATTCCATAGAATGTCTGGACATTTCAAGCAAAAGGAAATACGAGAATTATTAGATACTTTCCCTAGGCCAGGGGTGGCGAACCTTTATGCATCAACGTGCCATTTTTCAAAAAATTGTTTAATGAGGTCATAGACGTGCTGTCAAATAATTTTGACTTGGTGATTATTGGGAAAATAATAATACTAAATACTATCAACTCAAAACTCTTTATTTACTATGAAAAAAAAAAAACATTCGGCAATGTCTCAGTTATACGCGTAATTCAACTTAAAGTAACATCAGTGTGACTTCTGTTGTTGCAGATTAGATGACAAATAACTTATATTAGGTTGTAAGATGTTAATTTCAGCAGGACTGTTAATTTTTTTGCTCGCTATTTATTGTTAGCTTGTTTTTTATGGTTATGCTTTTTTGGCATCAATTGTTAATTTGTTTTTTGTGAATTTTAATTTAATTGTTAATATGCTTCATAGTGTAATTTATGATCGGTGGCGTGCCCAGAATATTGTGTAGCGTGCCATTGGTTCGCCATCCCTGCCCTAGGCATTGTATGCAATACCTAAGCATTTAATAGAATGACAAATGCTACTTAGGCAAAGTATGAAAAAAGTGCCTGGTAAGACTATAGTATACATGACTAGATTCCTCAAAAATACAAATGTTATTGTGAAAAAATGATGAGAATGCCATTAAGAAAATTTATTCAAAATACGTAAAGCAAAATGAAAGTAAAAAGAAAATAAATTTATGCCTTCTTAATAAAGAAAATAAAATTTTCATATAAAAGGTAAAAAATATTAAAAGTAGGCTACTTTTTTCAACATGGTAAGCTTGGATGACATTTTGAGCTACATTTGAAACAAAGCAGAGATGGATATATTTTGTCAGCTTCTCATTTGACACTCTATAAAATGCCGAGGGATAAATAATGTCATAGATTCAGGGATGAGGTTGGTCAAATGTCAAAAAAGCTGAATTTTCACGCGGTAAATCTTACGTGATTTATAGCAAAAATATCAGTAGCATATTCTCATCCAGTTTCGCTGATGTTGTAATACCTATATATATAGTAATAATCGTCGATAGAAAAAGTGCCACATTTATAGTTACTAATTCAAGAAGAAAACTTACTTTTTACAAGAATCGAGATAAAGGATTTTAAAATCACGTGAATACAAACAGCGATCTTGGATTTCAAAATCGCGTGAATATAAACCATGATATTGAAATCACTTGTATGAAAATCGATATTGAATTTCAAAAATGTGAAAATACAAATCATGATGCGAAATTTTCAGATTGCGTAAATACGAATAATGATGCATAATTTCTAAATGGCGTGAATACGAATCCAAAGCCTTATTTTTAAATAACGTGTAAATACGAAAATAGATGTTGGATATTACAACCGCAAAAACGAATCACGACATTGGATAAACTCACATGAATACGAATCACTACATTGAATTTTAAAAACGTCTCAATACAAATCGCGATATTGGATTTTTAAATCTCGTAAATAAGAATTGCAATGAACAATATTGAAATCGCGTGAATAAGAATAGCAACGTGCACCTTTTAAATCAGGTAAAAATGAAAATCGATGTTTGATAGTAAAATGCAGCGACGTCTGAATTATGAAAATATGAACTATCGAACAAACGGGTAAAAACGAGAAATATCTTATTTTTTTGCTCATAAAAGCTAAGAGCTAAAATAAGTAGATATGCAGAAGGGTTGATGGCAGTTACGTAGTTTGAATTTTCTATATCTTTTGATATATTATATCTATATATCAAATCGGAAATAAATATAATTATTTTATTTCAACTGCTGAATTTTCAGAAAAAGCGGAATATTTATATAAAAAAAAAATTCTAAGAAAATCGGAGTTTTTGATAAAAAAAAAAAAAGGCTGAAATTCGTGAGACAAAAGCGAAAAAGCGGAAAAATCTCATCCCTGTATATTACATAATGAGGGACGCGATAGCCTGGTTGGTAGGGCACTGAGCCCATGTCCAAGAGGTAGTGAGTTCGATCCTCACCGGCCTAAGACTCCACGTGTAGTAAATGGTGACTGATGCACGTTAAATCTGTCGAGTCTCACAATCCTCCCTGTTCCCATAATGAATCATTCTTCTGGGGGTACTGATTCAGGCGTTTCAATGTCTTATGGACTGGGTTCAAAATTACAAGGCTACAGAGTTGAACATTAGTAGTCGGTAAACCCAAAATTGGCTAGGCGGTTCAACGACGGTTATGAAATATGTTACAGGCTAGTTTTAGGCATTATATAGAATGCCAGATTTCAAAGTTGACCAGTAACATATACAAATCTGCTATACATTATCTGCTACATTTTAGATTTTGAAATTCATTACTAATTCAAAGAACTTTTCATGACTTAACTCAGTTACTATTTTCTCCCGACAAAAACACAACAATAAATTTAAAAAAGCATTATAATAACATGAATTGAAATGATAGGTATAATCAAAAATGTTATACTCTGAATCTTCATATTAATAGATTTTAAAAACAGAAGAAATAAAGAGTTAAAGTGATAAAATAGCTGGGAAAAATACAAAAGCAAAAAAAAAAATTTTTTTTTTCATTCTTTCTGCAGAATTACAGGACAAAAATACTTTTCTTGTTCATCGGAAAGGAAAGAAATACTACTGATTTTTCTGTTCTCATTTCAGAATAAAAAATTTCGCCAATGACTGGCTTGTTTCAGCTAGAATTAATTGATAAAATAAAAAATAACAAAAATTCTGAAATCACAGAAGTTTATGCCGTTTTTTCTTCCATTTTTGAAAGGACACCATAACTTTTAAAGAACATGATAAAAGCATTTTATATTTTTAATAAAATATGACTGTGAGTAGGGCTTTTGTTACAAATTCGGATATTCGGAACACCACGAAATTTGGGGGGGGGGGATAAATCCCATTTTAAAAATTTGATTTTTTGGCAACCTAAATCCATGACTTTCCAGGAGCGCGGATACCCTGCATATATATTTTTAAAAACAAATCAATCGAAACTTGTGTTATAAATCAATCGAAACAAAAAATGAGTTATAAATAAAAAAAGATAAAAATCTGATTTATAACAAATCAATAAAAAAATCAGTTACAAAGAATAAATTAAGTTATTCAAAGAACCCTTTTTAATGAATTTCTTTTCAATGATGAAGAGGGTACATTATTGCAAAATAGACAAATGCATTATAAATTATGTTCTGTAGTAATATGGTAGCCACAGAAATCTGGAGAAAAAAAAATCCCTGTACACATTATATTAAGAGAAAAACGCAATCACTGAGCTCTTGTGTAAGCTGTAGAGGGCTAACTATACTAGTAATAATTGCTGGAAAAACTTGGGAGAAAAAAAAAGAAATAGCTAAACATACTTATAATGATACAGGGTGCGTAGCCTATTCAACAAAACTAAGCACCTTTTAGGTACTTTTCAAGCACTCAAAAAATATTATTAAACACTTGAAAAAAATATCATAATTTGGCAAGGTTGGAAATTTTTTAGAGAATTGACGGTTTTATTTTCTTTTAACCGCCATGTCAAAAAAAAAAAAAAAAAAANGCATGCTCAAACAGACAACAGACTTGCCACTTTTCCGGGTGAATACTCGGAATCGAGTCGGAATGAGACACCCCTCTAACCGGGCTTAACGACAGGCCTGAGGGTAGCGGTTTGTAATTAACGATTATAAGAATAGAAAGCTCTTGAGAAATTAGGTACTTAAAAATATTTTTTCTTATTTTTAAGGGCTTTGGTAACAATTTATTAATTTTTTCGTATGGAACTGGAGAGCCGCAACTTTACATCAAAAGAGCCACCTGTGGCTCGCGAGCCACAGGTTGCCGACCACTGCCCTAGCCCAACAATACAGAATATGTAAAAAAGGCATTTTCCTCCTTAAATTCATGTGTTTGAAAAAATGGATACCATATTTGAAAACAGATCCCTAAACAAAAGTAGAAATCAGTCATTACATTGTTATCACGCTTACATAGGGTGGGTAGCCAGATTTTTTTAATCACTTTCTAAAAAAAAAAAAATCATAATTAGAATATGTGCATTAATAAAAATTGTTTTTTTTTCCTATCGTTTCTTAATTTATAAACATAAAATTCAAAAACTTAACATAATCATGATAAAATTGCTAGTTTCTGATAAATATTGCAGAGAAAATTATGAAAAATCACGCATTTTTTTCTAATTTAGAACGGCAATGGACAAGGCAAAGAAAAAATGTATTTTAAAGGATAGAAAATTAAGCACTTTTTACAAACCCCGAATAAAAAAAGTACCTAAAGGGCTTTTAAAAAACGTAATAATCACTTTTTGAAAAAGCTACGCATCCTGCTACATGGTTCAAATTTTGCGGGTCTGTGTTATTGGGGAAAAAAATGAACAAGTGATTGAATTAAATAAGATGAGGTTTTCTTTTCTTCCATTCATTGAATTTCTAATATGATTTACTATAATTACAAATATAATTGTTGATCTTTACTTAGTTGATATTTTCAAATAATTTCTATTTATGTTAAATCGTCTTTGATTACATATTTTTTAAAAAGAAATGTAAGATTAATTACTAGTATGATCCATAAATGAGTTATTTTACTGCCAAAGTATGAAACACAGGCATTCCATAGAATGTCTGAACATTTCAAGCAAAAGGAAATATGAGAATTATTAGATTCTTTCCCTAGGCATTGTATGCAATACCTAAGCATTTAATAGAATGACAAATGCTATTTAGGCAAAGTATGAAAAAAGTTCCCGATAAGACTATAGTATAAATGACTGGCATTCCTCAAAAATACAAATGTTATTCTGAAAAAATAATGAGAATGCCATTAAGAAAATTTATTCAAAATACGTAAAGCAAAATGAAAGTCAAACAAAACAAAATTTATGCCTTCTTAATAAATAAAATAAAATTTTCATATAAGAGGTCAAAAAAAAATTTAAAAGTAGTTTACTTTTTTCAACATGGTAAGCTTGAGTGACATTCTGAGCTACATTTGAAACAAAGTAGAGATGGATATATTTTGTCAGCTTCTCATTTGACACTCTGTAAAATGCCTAGGGATAAATAATGAGGGCCACGATAGCCTGGTTGGTAGGGCACTGAGCCTATGTCCAAGAGGTTGCGAGTTCGATCCTTGCCGGCCTACGACTCCTCCTGTAGTAAATGGTGACTGATGCACGTTAAATCTGTCGAGTCTCGAAGTCCTCCATGTTCCCACAACAAATCATATTTCTGGGGGTACTGATCCATGAGTTTCAATGTCTTATGGATTGGGTTCAAAATAACAGAGATACGGAGTTGAACATTGGTAGTCGTAAACCCAAAATTGGATCGGCGGTTCAACGACGGTTATAGAATAAAATATGTTACGGGCTAGTTTTAAGCATTATATAGAATGACAATTTCAAACTTCGCCAGTAACATATATATTTTTCTAAAACAAATAAATTGAAACATTAAAAAAAAAAGTGTTTTAAATAAAAAAAAAGAGAAAAATCTGATTTATAAGAAATTAATAAAAAAATTAGTTACAAAGAATGGAAGAACCCTTTTTACTGAATTTCTTTTCACAGGGTGCATAGACAAATCTTTTAACAAAACATAAGCACCTTTTAAGCACTCAAAAAATATTTTTAAGCACTATGCACGTTAACAAAATGCAAAGTAATTTTCAAAGACTGATCATGATCGTGGTAAAAAACCCAGTTTCTGACAAAGAACTCTTGATTATATTAGCCATAATAAAAAGATCAAATAGGATTTTCAGTTCGATATCAGAGGATGGAAAATAAAGCCTGAAATTGAGAATATCTTGAAAAACACAGCCGAGTTCGCACACGAGAGTGCAAGAATCTAGCCGAACCAAGCTCAGGAAACGCAAGTATTTCATGAAACATGCAAAATAATTGGAGCTTTCATACGCTATGAAAAGACGGTGCACGCTGAAATAGATTGTGAAAACGTTGAATAGAACAATGTGAAAAGTACGCTTTTGCATAAATACGTGACGAAACAATCGACATGGTAAAATAAAATCTTATATTCGAGTAGGGAAAATTAATCACGTTTTAAAAACATCCAATGAAAAAAAGCACCTTTAAAAAACGCTACGCACCATGTTAAGTTGCATTGGGCTAACTATACTAGTTATAATTGCTGAAAAAACTAAGAGAAAAAAAAAAGAAACTAAACATACTTTAATGATATAGTAAATTATACAGTTCAGTATAGTTGGAATATCATCCTTAAATATAATATCCCATAGATTGCACATTGAGAGGTCACTATTTTTAAAAGACGAAATAAGAAACAAAATTCCCTGTATTTTCCCAGTTTCCAAAGAAGAAAAAAAAAAAAAAAAAATCAAAATTCCCTGTTATTTTAAAATTCTGTGTATTTTCCAGGTTTTCCCTGCGGAGTGGCAACTCTGAGTAAGAGCGGAAAAAAAAAGATAGGAGAAATTTTAATATGAAATGAAAACAATGATCATTTTATAGTTTTAATGAACTGATTGCACATAAACAATGCTTACATACAATTTTATGTAAAACAAGTACAAATAAAACACAAATATAAGTTTAAAAATAATTTATGAACAGCATATACAGAACACAGGCGGGAGTTTTCATAATACATCACAGGCATATAACATACTGACACCCACAAGGACATCCTCTTTAAAAAAAAATTAATCCAAATATATTCTTAAAGAAATAGTACACAAATTTATGTAGCATTGCATGAAAACTAAAAATTGTTTATTATTAAAAAAAGCTGCTCGGAACTATGATGGTGTAACTCGTATAGTGTAAAATAAAAAATATGCACTCACATTTCATTGGTTAAATTGGGGCACAAGAGGTCGATATTACATAAAATATATATATTGTTTTTCTTAGCAATTTTGTAAAAAACATAGTAAACTCAGTAAAAATAAGCAAATCACAAACCCCTTTCTATGCTTGTATAAGAAAGTTGCAACTCGCTTAGTTTTCACTTTATTTTTGACTTTTACTGTAGTAATCAAATTTCAGGATTGAATTCAAATAAAATATTTAAGTTTGCATACAATAAAATTGACATTTTACAAATCAGAATATACCTAAGAAATTTTTTTGTTCAAAATTCTTGAAAACTGAAACTTTTCAAAAAAAATTTTTCAATGCAATTATTTTTTAAATTTTTATTTTGCTTATTTTAAAACAAAAAATGAAAATAAAGGGATTTTATGTAAACATAGCTCATACCCCTCCAACTTGTCAATAACCAAATCAAAAAACTCCCCCCTCATTAGGTGTTTATGAAGTATTTGAATTGACCCCAATCAATAGATTAAAAATTCAGTAAAAAATAAAAATTTAAATAGCGTTAATAAATTTCATAGCTCATGAAAGATACAATAGTAATCCAAAGTTATAGTTACTCATTCAAAGAAAATTAATAATAATTAAATGAATTTAAAATAAAAATAGTTTATTACAACTATACAGTACAAATTATACATAAAATTTGATTTAAAAATCTTAAGATTTGTAGTTGTCGAGTATGAAAATTTCAGATTAAGCTTTCTTATTCTTCAGATTCTATATTTTCATTGCATCCATTATCGAGACACATAGAATGAAAACAGCGCATCCTAACTGACCTCCGATTCTGACATACATGTACAACAGCATACTGCTGCCATCTATATTTCATATGCTGAAGTATCAAATGAATTGGGATATGCCACAACTCCCATATTTTACATTTAAAATTTGTTCATACTAAAAAATGCAACTAAAGTGATGTGATTTTCCTCAAAATGGAATTTGGTTAGGATTTGCTGTTACCATTCCAAGCACTTCAATTTTACTTACAAAGTTGAAAAATATATTTTTATTACATGAGTGCCCCAAGTTAAAGTTCAATGAAACCAGTTTCACTGTACTTACTTACACATAATGCAAACAATAATAGTTTATAATTACGGATTCTTCAATCTTAATGATAACACAGAATTATTTCCGAAACCCCATATCTGTACATGATATCGTTATCAATGACTTGTGCATAGATACCTCTTTTGACTTTTTAAACTAATTTTAAACAGATACAAGTTAAAACATAGAGCAGAACACATAATGCATTGTCTCTTAATAAATATTTGTAAGTAATGTAATGTATGATAAAATGCCAGACAGTCACTTCACTTTTTTTTTTGCGCAACTATTTCTCTGTAGTAATGTAGTCCTGCATTCTATTAGATTGTACAGGGTTACCACTCTAATCTGGAAAAAAAGTTCCCCGTGCTTTCCCTGTATTTGTAAGTAATTTAATGTATGGTAAAATGTAAGTAATTAATATTTGTAAGTCATGTAATGTATGATAAAATGCCAGACAGTCACTTCACTTTTTTTTTGCAACTATTTCTCTGTAGTAATGTAGCCTTGCATTCTATTAGATTGTACAGGGTTACCACTTTAATCTGGAAAAAAAGTTCCCCGTGCTTTCCCTGTATTTGTAAGTAATTTAATGTATGGTAAAATGTAAGTAATTAATATTTGTAAGTCATGTAATGTATGATAAAATGTCAGACAGTCATTTCACTTTTTTTTCGCAACTATTTCTCTGTAGTAATGTAGTCTCGCATTCTGTTAGTTTGTACAGGGTTACCACTCTAATCTGGAAAGAAAGAAAAAAAATTCTCTGTGTTTTCCCTGTACATATTATACACAATATATCAAGCGAAACTGCTCTTGTGTGAGCTATATTGGGCTAAATATATTAATTTTTAATTACTGGAAAAACTTAAGAGAAAAAAGGTACAGCTGAACATGCTTGAAACAAATAATGCTATAGTAAATGGAATAGTTAAGTATAGCCGAAAAATTCTTAAATTTCGCTTTGAATGGTCACTATTTTTTAAAAGACTAAACTAAACAAAATTACCTGTATTTTCCAGGTTTTCCTCGTGGAGTGGTAACCCTGCTGTGTAGATAATTTACATGAGATGAAAGGGCAAAAAGAACTTTTTAACCGTATAACCGGTAACAGAATTTACAGAGAAAATCTGCAGCTCTATCCTCATGAATTCGAATCAGTCTGATCTCAATGCAGTAAGACAGTATTAATGTAGAAATTCAGTCAACTCAAATACACAAGCAACAAAATTTGCAAATATAGGATCCTTAAAAATTATACACAAATCTTTATCTTGTTTAAATTTAAGTTGCATTTCGCACAATTATACTAAAATTATTGGACTAAATAAATATCCGTAATCAAGTAAAAAACATTTTCCTTTTCGCAATGTTCTCTTAAATCAGCTTTTTAGGTTTATTAAGAAACACATTTTAAAATGTTTTCTGCAATTTTCCTCTATTTGCTTGTTTACTTTTTCAAAATAAAACTCAAATAAAAAATATTATCTGTAGTGCCTGCTGCCGTGTTTCTGCGATTGTGATTATATAGAACCTGAAGTTTTATTATGTTTAAAACAGATATATATATATATACATTTTAAACAAAAATTAGTTATTATTAAAATTAGAATTTTTTCAAATTAGATATTTATTTTGAAACTTTGTCTATTTAAAATATAAATGATAGTTTTTTTAATGGATAAATGCTTTGATACAAACTAACTAATAATAACAAATAACATTACAAATAAAAAAATTAACTCCAGGAGATTATATGGAATATTATTTGCTGACTATAGCATAACATCCAAAATATTTGGAGACAGAATTTTTATAAGTAAATTAAACACAAAAATTATACTAAAATAACTATAAATCTAGATAGACTGTAACATATTTCCATCTATAAATTACATTTTTGAGACAAGATGATTCTTGTTTTTACTAGGATTATTTTCAAATTCATGATTTTGAATAGTAATAGATATTTAAATCATTTCAGATAGTTAAGATAATTTTTAATTAAGTAAAAAAAAGAATTCCAAACTAAAAAAAAGAAAAATAACACTTAAAAAAACAAAAATGATTGAAATTTTTTTTGTAATGAATAAATGTAAGTATAGAACATTATTTTGGTTGCACAGCCACAGAGTATTTATTTGTAATTTCAATTACGTAATTTCTTATGCAGTGATTTTTAACCCTATAAAATTTGCATTTAACCATTTGAATTAAAACAAATATATTGTTCACAAAAAAAAAATGTCTCATTTAAGTTCTAAGTTATAAATCATGTTTTAATTTGACTTAATTTACATGTCCTGGCATGTTTTTTTTTTAAGAAAAAATTATATTTTCAGTTAAGAAGTTATTGATAGCTCAACCGAACAATACTTTCTGCAGTAATTTTCAATGTTTAAAGAAAATGAGAAACTGTTTTCAAATTGAAAAAAAAAAAGGGTTGATCACATAAAACAAATAAATAAATAAATAAAAAGGCTAACATAAGATGGTTAAAATTATGCCACTCTAAAAACCAATAATCACTGACATCTCTGTGTATAAAATTACATAAAATTCATACAATTACAAAAGGTAATTTTGGAAAATGATAATTTAAAAAGAATAATTTTTTTTTCTTACTTTAAACATTTGGAATTTAACACAAATAAACTAACTTTTAGGCACAAGTTCAAACAGAAGGGTGGAAAACATATACCCATTTGATACCACGTTACTAAAATTGAAAGTCCAGTTCATTCTGGAATGATACACCCAAAACTAATGACACACAACGATTCTTCTTAAAAACAAATGTTTTTTTATATATATAAAATAAAAGTATTAATCTAAAAATGTGAAGTTTAAGTGCTGTAGAAAATGATAACGATATCATCTCCCTTTGCCTAAGGTGATGGCATTGTTATATATATATATACACGGGCTGATTGTGATCTTTAAAAAAGATGCAATGTTAACTTTCCTTCAAAACATGCTTTTCAATGTTTAAAACATTATTTTTTTCTAAATACTCAACTTGATGTATGATAGATTTTGTAATTAAAAATAATCATTCAATACAGGTATATATATATATGTATATATAAAACTCCTTTTAAAGCCCAGAGGCATTTCCAACTGAGGATAGAGAGAAAAGTCACTGTATTTCAACACTGAAGTGCTTTAAGTACAATTAAACAACTGCTCCGTTCTTTTTTTCTTTTCTTCAGACAGCGCCAACATTTCAACAAAGTTTAATAAACATTCACGCTGAATCAAAAACAAGTGCCTTTGATTTTGAAATCCAAAGACACAGAATTAATACAAGAGAGGAAGCGATCCTGATTTTCAAAGAGACAGTTCAATCGTGTGTCCTTGATAATTCAGACAGGCACTGGGCTATGGTCCTTGCTGATTCAACAGGTGACATAGCCAAGTAGGCCAATTCAGGCTCGAACCTCCTCATGTATCTAGAAAGAAAACAACTCAATTAGACTATTTCTTTATCAATTATATGTCATTTTTAATGTTTCAATTTTATACTTTTTTAGGAAAATTTCATAATCAGGGTTACCACCGATATCTGTCAAAAAAAAACATTCCCTTTGTTTTTCCCTGCACATATTATACACAATAAATACGTGTAGCCAAATCTTTAAACAAAAAACAAGCACCTTTTAAGTACTTTGTAAGCACTCAAAAAATATTTTTAAGCACTATGCACATTAACAAAATTCAAAATAATTTACAAAGACTTTACATGATCGTGGTAAAATAACTAGTTTCTGACAAAGTACTCTTTTCTTGATTATATTAGCCATTATAAAATGATCGAGAGATTTTTCGTTTCGATATCAGACGGTGGAAAATGAGGCCTGAAATCGAGAATATCTTGCAAAATACAGCAGAGTTGCACAAGAGAGTGCAATAATCTCATAGAACCCTGCTCAGTAGACGCACATGTGGACTCCCAAGTATTTCATCAAACATGTAACATGATTGGCGCTATCATACGTTGTGGGCCGACGGTACGCCGAGATGGATTGTGGTTGAATGATTTATGAATATGTTGAATAGAACAAAGTGAAAACCACGTTTTTGCATAAAACGCAGCGAAAATCGACACGGCAAAGGACAAAAATCTCATTTTCGAAAAGGAAAAATTAAGCACTTTTAAAAAACACCCCAGGAAAAAAGCACCCTTAAGCACTTTTTAAATAGATAAAAAAAAACAGTCACTAATTTTACATACATATCCACAACAACATATTTAAATAAAAAGCGTATCATATAAAAGCCAGAACTAAAGCCAGAACTTAAAATTGTAATGTTAACTTATAAGTTAATCAAGAATTTAATGATTGAAAAATATTTTGTACTTACGTTCTTGCAACAGAGCTATGTGTCACCAGGTTTCTTAAAATGAGAGCACTAGTTAAACGAATACTTTTGGTCAATGCACTCTCTTTTTCTTCCTATAAGAAAGGAAAATACAAAATTAAAACTTACACAGTTCAGTCCAAAAACCTTTTTTTAAATTAAATATAGCCACAGGGAAAATTTCAGATAATCTAAAAATCATAAAAAAAAACCTTTTACAGTGTAAATCATAGACACACATAGCTGTCAACATGGATAGGAAAAAATCCAGTAGATTTTTCGAAATATTATAAATTTCATGATAATTGTGGCATTCCCTATGTGTAAATACTTTAGGGATTTTTATAGTAATCAAAATTCCAATATTTTCCAGTTATGATTGACATTAAATGTACTTAAAATGTTATGTATTATGTTTACTCATAATTTTGAATAGTAAAAGGCATTTAATTCATCAAAGATTATAAGAGTTTTGTAATTAATTTAAAAAGGGAGTTCTGAATAATAATAAACTGAACATTCTAGAACAATAAAAGTTTTAAATTGATTTCTAAAAATAAGGCTCGCTTCATTATGTATTACTAATACTTATTTAAATATTCAAACAAACAATGATCTATTTCAATAGGGATTTTTTTAAGAAATTTACTCAATTTTAAGGAATTTTCTAAAAATGTACCAAAAACTAGGAGGATTTTCATTAAACTAGTTGAAACTGGCCAAATCCAGTAGTCTACTGGAAAATCCAGTAAAGTTGGCAGCTGTGGATTCAAAACTTTTAGGTGTGTAGAGATATTATTTATATTTTTTGTAAATAGTCCACTAATCAGGGAATATATTAGAGTCAAGATTTTTTCGAAATATTCATGTACATATAAGCAGGAGTGCAAAAAATTCTCATAACATAATATTTCCCATGAACAAGGTTTAATTTTAAAACTAGCAACAAGGCAAAATTTTAAAACTAGAAATACTGTAGAATTGATAATAACTTTTGAAATTTGTGGATAATCTCCCAACTTAACAGATTAAACTTATATAATTTTAAAATAGTTAATTGAGTCCATTGATGGAAAAATTGTTACTCAGAGAATTTGCTTAAGTAGCATGCCTGAAGTTTGAATACAAAGATTTTACATGGAAATCCAATAACATTATTGATTAGAAATGTTCTCTCTCTCTTTTTTTTAAAAAAAACCCAACAAGACTGCCCTTCCATTTGGAGTTAGTTCCAATGCCTTCCTTATAAAAATCTGAATTTTTTTTAACAAGATACTTCAATTGCATAAAAAGAATAGTCATTATTAATCAATATTTGGAAAATATATGGCAGGAAAAGAGAAAAAAATGGAATGGATAAGAAAAATAAGAGATGGGGAAGAAAAAAAAGGATAATCACAGAAAGTTCCTTGGGATTGATATATTGAAGGGCGTGTCGCTTGATGGCCAGCATAGCCGCGTCGGGAGCATATCCTGGATGAGGAGGAGGTTTTTGAGGAGGTGGTACAGAGGTCTTTCCCTGTTGAGAAAGCTGGAGTCTTCTCACTGCCTGAGTGTGGAGAACCCTCTCACTGCAATGCCAGTCCTACAAAAAAAAGAATACACAAGAATTATTCTTAAAAATCCTTACACTTAGTAAGCATGCTTAAAAACACTCTTAAAATAACAGAGTAATAATTTAACTCTATTTTAACTATTACTAAAAAATTTTAATGACTGCACGACAAATTCATTACAATCTATATATATATATATATTTTTATTTTAACGATTAATTATCCTTGTGACTCTTTCAAATATCAGGAAAAAAATCAAAATCTTGAATCGTTTAAATTTAAAGAAATCAACTGAATATATATTTTAACCCAATATGCATATTCAAATTATCTTTTTTTTTACTTTATTAAGGTATTTTCGATTCAACTATTTTACTCGTCTCATGCTTAGGAATATTTATTATTAATGATGTCCAAGTTTAATGTTACAAGAAAATGCAACAGCTTGTGTTGCGAGAGGTGACCTTTGTCAATTGTGCAGACTGTCAAAGGATGCATTACTCACCTGTAGATGGGTCAACAAGGAGAATCGTTTTCTTTTCATAGAATCACAACCTTCCCACTGACATATAGCATCATCACTATGAGGTACGTGAGCTTTACTAGCATGAAGAAACACCAAACCATGCGAAGAAAATTTTCTAAAAGAAAAAAAAAAGGTTTAAGAGAGGTGCCAAGTTTCAAAACTAACTATCAGAAATAAAAGTAAAATAACATATAAATATACAATAATAGGGTTGCCACTCAGATCTGAAAAAAAAAATTTCACGTCATAATTGCCAACGTTGGAGGAATAAAATAACAGAGATTTTACTAGCAACGTTTTTTAGGCTATGAGTAAAGTTTTGATACATCGTGCGTAATTATGTAAGTCAAAAAGAGAAATTCAGAATTGGACATAATATAAGCATTTACATTTACCTAAGTAACAATTATGTATATAAATCTTAATCTAGAGATTTTTTTAAACCATTATTTAGAATAACTTAAACTATAAAAACTCAACATACTGCAGTACTGGCGATAGCACCATCTGTTGAGGAATAAGATAGGTATTTTTTCCATCAGCAGGGTATTTTAATGGCAAAAATTTTTTCAACAAATACAGAGAAATTTGAGAAGATATGGGTAACCAGAAGATAGTCGTATAATACAGGGGCCTTCGTTAAAAAACAGGAGACTTTGCAGGTATGTCCTGTATGTATTCTACACAATATATTAAAAGGAAACAACAATTACTTTGCTCTTGTATGAGCTATGCATAGGGATGAGATTAGCCAAAAGGCAAAAAAGCTGATTTTCTACAGGAGTAAATCATAAGTGAGTACAATTGTTTAATAAATTTTATAAAATTTACGATAATAAATAACTATATGTTGATTAAAATTAATTGTATAATAATTTATTAATATTTGAATAATTACTTTGACGTTAACAATTAGTAAAATGTAAAATAACCAATAGAAGAAAAAAAAGTTAGAAATTATATTTTTCTTCAGTTCACACAAAAGAGACAATTATTACTTGAGAATCCTGCTTAGTTTAGCACATCAAACTACTGAAAACATACACATACATTCAATTTCTTTTCTCAAATACCTCTGTAGCAGAATGTTTTCGGACTTTCTGCCACAAAACTCTCTAGCACTAATATCTTTCTGCAAGATACTTTCAATAATAACAAATATGTATGTTACTAATTAAAGGTAATAGAAACGCTGTGTTTACAAAATCAATATATATATATTTTTTAAACTTGAATATGTAATATTTTTTTTATTCTAATATTATGGGCGATATGGGACCTACTAATTATTTCCTTTATCGCATTTTATGCAATCACGTAAATTGGACTCTTCAGAAAGGAGTTACTCAAATATATGTCTCTCTTCAAGATTTAATTGTTGTAATAAATAATATCGTATAAAAAATATTGAGTTTCAAAAACTAAGTGGAAATCAAAAGAAAGAAGAAAAAAAACCATTGCCTTAAAAAGTAAATGATCAAACGTGCAATTCGAATTTCCATATCAACTGAAATATACTGGGACATCTAAAAGCCATGCGAAAATTAGTGTCAATAACTGCCAAAAATACAATCAAAATGGATTTACGATATCGGCATAAATTGAGCACTTTAAAAAGTGATTACTTAAATGTGCAATTCAAATTGTATGCGCAAATTTTTGCATTAAATCAAACCAAAATTTTCCACTTCCCAAAAGCAAAATATTTCTGCAAGAAGTCTAAGGTTCTGTGACAATGTCGCCATGTCACTGCAACTCTGCCACTGGGATAAATACTATAATGTGATTTATAGCAAAAATATCAGCAACATGATTTTTTAAATTATTTAGAAAAGAATATATATAAACTTTTACAACTGGAATCATTATGTTCATATTATAATTTAATATATCTAAAGCTCGGTGAAACATATCAATAATTGTGAAGTAGAAAAATTTTGCAACTCCTTAATGTACCGACAAAAATTGCTATTTTAGTGCGTTAAAGTAGTTTGAATTTTCTGTTTATCTTTGAAAATCAGAAATAAATATGAGAGTCATTTCAACGGCTTAATTTTCAGAAAAAGCGAAATATTTACTTAAAAAAAAAAAACATTTAAACTTTTAGAGAAAAATGAGATTTTCCAATAAAAAAGAGGGGGAAAAAGGAACTAAGTAACAAAACAAGTTTAAGTTACTAAATCAGACGCAAAAACGTACTTTATAACTCCTGTGAAATCGAATTAAAAATAAAAAAAATCAGATATTTATAGTTAGATTTCTCAGGAACAACTCGTCAGATTTTTCTGAGCACGAGATGTAGATTTTATTAATGCTCGGTCACAGAGGCATTCTGATCGTATACGCTGACGGGCCCGTAAAGTATTTGCACTAATCAGATTTGAATTTTTTTTATTGCGTTTCAACTTTGTTTCTTTATCTAACTAACGTTAACCACAGATCACTAGAAAATACTGTTTTTTTTATGCATCACACAACTCACTGCACTATTTTTTTTTAAAAAGTAGCGCACTGCACTACAAACTACGGAAAAAGGTAGTGACTACAGTAGTTTCGCTATCTGTAGCGTGTTACTTCCGACCACTGCTTGAGAACCAACAGGCAACAGATTATCAAAATTTTTGAATTTCTGAGTTTCAGAGATTTTATCATCTACTTTTGTCAGTAAATTTAAAAAAAAAAAAAATACTATTTAAAATTGATGTTCATTTTTAATATATTTTAAGAATTTTGTAGGCACCAAAGATATCGTAGAAAATCAAACTGAATACTTACAGACCACAATCTTTCCACTCACAAATGAATTCTAGCTTTGATGAAGTAGTTGTTGTTCTTGTGGTGGTGGTCGCAGTGACATGAGGGCTATTACCACTGGCCGAAGTCAGACCAGAAAAAGTTTTGATTTCTTTGTCACACGGAAGATCTGCATTCTGTACAGGAGTCGCTGCAGCAACGGCAGTTGTTTTGGGGGTGGTATTATCAGAGATGGATGATTTTAATAACACAGGTAGAGTTTCATGAGGTTTGTTATTATCAACAACTATAGCACCCGCAGTAGCTGTAGGTAACCGCAGTGAAGCTTCCAGCAGGGGAGAGTCCAAGCGAGGCTTTTTTAAACTGGCAGCGACACATAGGGTTTCACTGGACGGCCTTTTCAAGGTGGATGTTTCGGGTGCAGGATGCCGTAACTGATTAAAGTTCACCTGGGGTATCGAAACCAAATCGCCTGTATCATCGTTTTTAGGAATACTTTGCAATATACATAACTTAATGTTGGGGGATTGAAGTTGAAGTTGTGGCTGATTTAAAACTGGGGTCACTACAAATATCTGTTGTCCAGTTCTAGTAGCAAGAGTAGGAGTGTTTGAGTTAATGAGAGTAACAGTCTGGGGTGCTGCCACACAAGCGTTGCTACTGTAAGGCACCTGTGTGTTGCACTCGGCGTTCGTTCTCGATATCGCTTGAGATGCACATTCTAATGTTCTAGCAATATCAGATATTGAAGACAGGTCCGAACCTTGATTAGAATTTTCGGGACTCTCTATATGCAGTCTGACGACTCCCTTTTGATCAGGTTGCACCTCTACAGTACCTGAAAATGTGGTCTGTCCAGTACAAATTTGCATCAGGTCAGTTCCATTCGAATGAAAAGAAGTTGCGGGCAGAACTGATGGTACGAGAACGGGTGATGTGGTTGTGGCAGTGCTGTTTAGAGATGCATTTGTTGCTGCTGTTGTTGAGTTATAAGATGAGTGCACAATGGCTGATGATAGGGAAGATGCTGGTATGATAACTGAATTAAAAGATGGTGCCGGTATGACGATGGAATTCAATGATATGGGTGCCGAAATGTTTGTCGGAGATGGCATGACAGCAGAAGCAATCGAATTCAAGGACAGCTGGGAACCTGAACTGGCAGATGAAACTGTGAAAATACCCTGACTAATAGCATTCGATGAGATCGTGAAGACTGAACTTGATGGCGAAGAAGATACAATGTCGGGATGAACTGACATGGAAAGCAAAGGATTTGAATTACACGTTGATAAAGTGCTCTGGCTTACATTTAATTGAACAGATTTGGTCATTTCATTGTCACCATCACGATTTGAGCCGCCCCCGTTTTGCAGCAGAATTGTCTTTGATTGGAAATCTTCTAAAAGAGGTAGTTTTCCCTTATCTAACAATCCATTCAATAAAGGAGCTTTCTTACATATAGATTCCCTCTGGATCATCTGGTGCTTTGTGATGCTGGTTGCCACGGGAGATGATTCAAACTCATTCAAAACAGACTTCAAAATATTTGACGATGGTGAGACGACCTTCGGCTGCATGACAGACGGCGTGACCACATCGTTGCCGTTCACCAAGGTGCACTGCTGTTCTTTGACAGGAGAAGAAAGTGCTATTGACTGAGATCTCACAATAAAAAAATTTCCAGACGAGGGGTCACCCGAAGTCGCTATCTTATAAGTAACTGAACTGTCTTGAACTGCAGGAGATAACAGAATATTTTGATCAGAGTTATTATCCCTAGCAGATAAGTCATCACTCATTAGTGAATCTTTGGTATCAATTCCAGAATCATTAAGGAACTGATTTTCTAATGAAACTGGATTAGGTGGCTTTAAATGAACAGAGGGAACTAAAGTAATGTTTTTGGAGTCTTCACTGTCTAAATGCACCTGAAACAAAATAATCATATATTTTAAAGAAATATGTTTAAACCAAATTATAAACTGATTTTTCCATACAAGCATAGCTGCCAACACAAATAGGAAAAAATCAAGTAGATTTTATGAAATAATATAAATTTCATGATAATTGTTGCAAAATATGCTAAATATTTTACACATAGAGAATTTTAGGGATTTTTATAGTCATCAAAATAGAAAAACTGCAATATTTTCCAGTTATGATTGATTTTCTAGATAAGGTGAAATTAAATTATCTTGAAATGTTATGTATTATGTTTATTCAAAATTTTGAATAGTAATAGCCATTTAATTAGTCAAAGATAGTTAACTGAGCTTTATAAATGAGGCTCACTTCCTTATGTATTAGTGACACTTATTTAAATATTCAAGCAAAGCAATAATCTGCACAAAAATTCTATTTCAATAGGGATTTTCTTAAGGAAACTTACTCAATTTTAGGGAATTTTCTAAAAAGTACAAAAACCAGGAGAATTTTTAAAGCAGAGTTGGCTGCTACATACAAATGATAATTGTTTTCTTATTGTCTAAAATAAGTTTTGGAAGCTAATATAATTTTTATAAACAAAATATACAGGTAGTAAATCTGGCATTATGCAGATGTTGTAAGAACAAAAAAATTTACATCCTAGAGACATTAAAATATAGTTTAAAACAACGCATAACCTAATTAAATATTTTTTTTTTTTTTTTTTGCTATAAACTAATGGGTATATGATAAAAGATTTCAGAACACAGGCAGGAAACAGGTAGGATTAAAAATAATAATAATAATAATTAGACTAATAAATGGATGCTTACTTCTGTTTTCAATTCACTTTGAATCCCATTGATTTGAACTTGATTGGGAACAGCAGCGGTCAACAAAGACTGTTTCACTACATGTTGCTTCGGAGCCCACATCGGATTCGCTTTGATGACGCCAGAATTGGGTGCAGCAATGATGCACCCCTTATTGGGAACAATGCGGGCCTGCAGAGATGGTCTCAACTGATTAATCTGAGAGAGCGCGCCTGGTCTGATGCACCTGACAATAGTGGTCGGGGAATGGATTCCGGGAGCCAGGCCGGTAACTTTTCCGGGAGAGTAGATCACCATCCTCGGAACGTTCTGTTGGAGGTTCCTCTGCTGGACCTTGTTTGCAAGGAGACTTTTTATCAGAGTGCTGGAGGAAGTATTTGTAACTCTGTTGATAGCAGCTGAAGAGACAGCTTTTGCTGCTACTGACTGGGAATAAGTCTTGAGGAGAGGGGTGGGAGAAGCTGTGGCTGGAGCTGAAAGCTGAGCTTTTAAAATAGGACTCTGTACTGGTTTAGGAGGAGCTTTACTTGGTGTAACAACAGAAGTGGTGGCAGGGTCTATAAAAAATAATAATCAACATGATGAATGGATTCATAGCTATAGCTAAAGAGAAACGGGGTAGAAACAGTGGATCAAACAATATACACTGTTATTCTATCACAGTGCTTACATATTTAATATACACTGTTATTTCTATCATAAAAGCATGACATTTAAATACTATTTTCATCAATTGAGTTTAAGCTTTTTATTAATAGTTTGATTAATTGGAAATTAATAAAAAAAAATAAAAAAATAATAAGCTTGAAAAAAATTATCGAGTATTTAAGATGCGCATAATATTCTTTTAAAAAATTACAGTACAGAACCCGTTATCCGGAAATCAGAAAACCGGATCGAAATTTGATAAATTTTCCTGCCATTTAAAAAAAATTTTTTTTTTTCCCTCATAAGATTTTAGGATTTTTCTTTCTTTTTTGAAAGATGTTTACCGTACCATCATTTTAGAAATAATCATTATTGTATTACTTCATCGTTTTACCTTCTTTTTAAGATTATTTCCTAATATTTTTTTTTTTAGTTGGGTTTAACAATAAGAAAAACGGCTTTTTGTAGCGATTCAGAAAACCGGAAAAATCAGTTATCCGGAATAGCAATCCAATTGTCAAAATTATCTATAAATTGCAATGTTTTAACAAATTTAACTATAACTTTTACATGGGTCAATATTTTTGATACCCAAAAAATTTTATTAACACTTACAATTATAACATATTCAATGATTATTATGCATGGCATTCACAATATTATCTTTTTCGTATGTCAAGTGATTACATCATTGATAATGATCGCAATATTATCATATTAGATAGGCTTATGTGCATCATTGATTACAGGCGACCTGAGAAAACCAGAATCTTTAGGTTGTCTACCAGGACTTGGGAAACAAAATTATGACCTCAAAACAAATTTTCATTATTTCTTTTCACAACATTTTGCTTTATATTTTTTTTCAATCTTTTCTTAGGAATCGGAGAAAGACACAGAACATTCAGTTTCATTTTAGTATTTACACTATTACTGTTTTTCTAATTAGTGTCTGTTCATCAACCATTTTCTGCTTCTTCAAAAAATTCAAAAAATTTTAATTTTTTTTTTTCTTGAGGAATTTTTTGACTGAGTTATTTTGAATCTCTACTGTATGAACATTAAGAACATTCAAACTAAATTTCCACTTCCACAGAAAAAAAAAAAGTATTTTTTTTTCTTTCCAGAAAACACTGCCTGTTAGCCCTTTGGAAAAGCCTTTTATTGCGATTACAAGCCTCATTCTAGTCTACTATCCTGACAATTTTTCCCAAAATTGCATACAACATTTCGATCACTTTTAAGCCATTTTTATGTAATTTTAAAATTTATAATTTTTTAACATGGTGACAAACAAATTTCAAACACTTTGATGCTCTCAATCTTGGGACGAATACATTATTTCTGATTTCATAAAGACTATTATCGTTTTTCAGCTATTTATATAAATTTTCTTTCCTTTATTCACCAAATTCTAATATTTTTTAAATAGACTTGCCTCTCAAAAACTCCAAAAGCCAAAATTTGAACACTAGATATTCTAAATGCCATTAAGAGATGTTGCGTGTAAGCTTGTTGCTATTAAAAGAACAGAAAAATTATCGTTCTGCATGAGAATATAATCTGAACAAACGATGAATACGGAGGAGAAAGACCGAAAAGGATATTTTATTGAAGACAAAGCGTGCACCGCACAATGGCAATGTTGATTGGAGGCATTTAGAATGTGACTGGGGCTAGAGGACAACCTGGAGGTAAGGGGCAGAGGGTCAAAAATTTGTCTCTCTCTACAATGGGGATTCGGATAAAAGCAAAATTGATTGTTAGTATTGCAAATTTCAATGGTGGTCGTAATTGACGTGTCAGATTCATGAAACATAAGAAATCTGTTAAACAGAAGACACTATTGGGCCAAAAATTGCCTGATGACATGATGAAGAAATTTGCTGCACTTCTGGAATTTGCAAATAATAATAAAAAAAAAATAGAGGAACTTGGCCTGAACTACGACCAGCTAATTAAGATAGATGAAATTCTGCTTCTGGCAGACTATCCTTTTAACAGGACTGTGAATGAAACGGGAGCGAAATCTGCAAATATAGTCTGGGGAAAAGCCTACCCCGGTGCTGAGCTTCAAACAAAAAACTTTACGCAAAGGAGATTTTTTGAAGGATGCAACCATAAAGCAAACGAAAAGGGATGGACGTGTGAGGTCATGATCAGGACCGGAATGGCTGGACGTGTGTTGACTTTCCCCCAGCCATGAAGATTATTGACCCTTGATTCGCTGTGTCGCTATAGGCTAGACTCAATTAAAGACACATGTGGAAAAAAATTCACTGAATTAGCTGCAATCCTGAGCAGTCTGACAAAAACACTTCAGCCTCTTGATCTGACAATCAATGGGGTTTTCAAACAAGTGAAACAGCTGTTGGAGAATTGGATGGAGCAGGGCATCCACCAAGAAAGCCTCTCCTTTGACAGCAAATTAAAATGCTAAGAGTGCCAAGACATAATTTGTTTAATTAGGTGATATTGGCAACACTGATTGCATCAGTTGGAAATGAGTAGATAAAAAATAAAAGTAAAAACATAATTCCTATTCCCGATCATCAATGTACGAACTTAATACCAAATTTATATTCAAATTCACTAAAGTGCCACTTAGTAACTTCACCTACTGATAAGATTTATAAAATACTTACTCTTTTGCACAGCAGTATTCACAGAAGTAGCTTTAGAGACAGGAGGAACTCCAAGAGAAGTCACAACATTCTTTCTCTTAAGTCCATCATGGTGAAAAGTAACAACACCACCTGCAGATGTTATTTTCTTCAAGGGGCACTGAGGAAAACTGTTCCTAAAATATATATTCAAAGTGTCTTAAGCTCTTAAACTTTGCTTTTACAACAACTCAATACTAAAATATACAGTTTATTTTAGTTTAAAGTAAGTAGAAAGATAGAATGACTAGGTACTTAAAAATGAAAAATTAAGAAATTTATCCATTAGCTAATTCAGACGGTACAAAATATTATGCAATTTTCAACTACACTGAAATGACATAAAATTAAACATTTTTAAGATATATGTAACTAGTGATATTATTACAACAAACAGTTATAACAATATATATAATTTTTTTAAAAATATAAAATGAAACTATTAATATTAGGAAGATATTTTAGTTTTAAAATATATTTTTAACCCGAAATAATGATACAAAAAACCTGGAAATCTGGGATACAATCAACCCTGGATTTCGTAATTAAGGACTTTTAAAGACCTCGTACCTAAATTTTGTACTTTTAAGAGCCCTTACTTTCCAAAATAAAAATTAAGCAGTTTTTTAAGGACTGTGGGATTCCTATTTAAGGTTATTTTACATAAGTTATCAAGTATATAAAATGCATAAATTCGATACAAAGTTATTAATACCACATTAACACTTACTTGACACAGCCGGCAAAGACATTGGCGTTTAAGACACCTTTGCGTCCTGCTTTGCCGCAGAAGCTAACATAATCAGCATAAACATCATTTCTAGAAGTGACGCTCCCTGGGGTTACTTCATACATTGATTTCAACCTTAAATTAAAACACAAATTTAGTATGCTTCACATGAAGTAACAATGTAACAAACAAGAGAAAGAAAAAACTTTTTTGTACCAGTTACAGGCAAACGTTTCAGAGTCTACATTTCCTGGAGTTGTTGCGGAGGATGAAGCAGAAGTAGAATCTGTCGCAGTTTCTGCAGAGGATTCTAAAACAAATAAAATGGAAACAAGATATTTTATTTTTGAAAATTATCAAAAAGCTACTTTTACGGAACTGAACATATAAAATAATCACCTAGGTTTCTAAATTATGTGAACTGATTATATAATCATCATAAAAATTAAAAAAAGACCATTCTAAATAACTTATGATTTAAAAATCGGAACTTCACGTTCCAGGACTCAAATCTTTATGGTTTGGTAGGGTGATTAAATATGATAATTCATTAGTGCAGATGATATCTTAAGTTACAAAATCCGACACAAAAACGTGTTTTCTCTGAATAAACACAGTTTATTTATTTATTTATTATTATTTTTTTTTGTTAATGGATTCGGATTAACGACTCCCAAAATATAGGGGTAGCTGCAATCTGGAAAATAGGATCTCCGTTGTTTGAATACCTCCGACCTTTAAATATTATTTTTGAATCTTGTAAGGTATCAATTTTTTACATAATTTTAAAGTGTACAAAATTTGAGCAAAATCGGCTGCATAGTTCTTGAGTAATCAAATTTTAAATACAAATTTTTTTTTTGTGCATAATTTCTAATGACAAAAAAATAAATAAATAAAATAAAATTAAAAAAAGGGTGGGGCAGGAAAAATAAATTGCTGAAAAAGGGAGCAAAATTAGGGACTAATTTTCACATAAATTTTTCTTTTTTACTTTGTTGCAGTTCTTTAATCTTGCAAGGAAGAAAACTTTCCGCTCGTAGTAAAATATTTCACAGTCACAAGTACATTGCAAAAAGAAACATTAAATTCGAAAACACATAATTTTTTAAAATTAGTTTTAAACTGTTTCATATATTTATTTTTAAGTGTATCTGAACACGAGATATTGAGAATTTATCTCAGTTATTGTTTTAAAAAATCAAAATGTTAGGAGTTAATTGACAAACCTGTCTTGTCTTCCAGCTCTCCTACTGACTCTGAAGGAACTAATGTCTCCACAATTTTCATCCGTATTTGTGCCGATGGGCCATACTGACTAGGATCGATTGTCAACAGACTCACAAGAGAACCTGTTAATTACAGTCGGAATGATTAGTATTGGAATAAAATATACAATATAAACAATTTCAAGGTTGACAACAATCCCTCAGATAAAAGAATTCCCTGACATACAATATAACTGGCGGCATAGGTTTCATCATAAATTTCTTCAGCAGCAATATGTTACAAAATGTTAATAGAGCTGAAAATGAAAATTGTCTTAAAAATAATTAACACAAGACCAATTTTTAGGAAAAATATTGAACTTTTGGGTACCTCAAACTAGAATTGGTTAATTTTTCACAACTTTTTAGATATTTAAACTAAATTCCCTATTCTGTGAACACCCTGAGCTTTAGGTTCACCACTGACATCTGCAAAAACAATTTCCTGTATTTTACCTGCACATATGATACACAATATATTAAGAGGAAACACACATTCACTGTGCGCTTGTAAACTACATTAGGATAAAGAAGCTAGTTTTAGCTGTTGAAAAAACTTGAAGAAAAAAGAAACAGAATGAAACAATATATAGTCGAACCAGAGCTCATTCTAGGCAGAAAAAAGGGCAGGGTGCAAAAGTTTAAAAAAAAAAAAAGGCATTATTATTCTAAAAAGGCAATAATTTCTTTCTGGGGGCTTTACACGTTCTATTAAAGAACATAGTCAATTTTTTCTTTTTTTTTTTTACTTTTTTGTACCAAAGCAATCATATTAATTACTAATTTTTATTAATAAATTAACATATACATATCAAGATTAATGAGCTAATTAGCTTAGTAATTTATTTAAAATGCATGCATATATTAATAAATGTATGTTCTTAAGTGTCTGTAGTTATGATTCAATAATTAAATTGATTAATAATAATTATGATTTAATTAGTGAAGTAACTGCAAACTTTCAAAGACAAGTGCAACAAGGGGGTGTGATGGCTATTTTTCCTTTCCCATATAAATCTATGTATTGACAGCAATGACAAACTAAATAAAAAGAGTTGAAAATAAAGAAGGGTTGAGGAAAGAAAGGGTATGGAGTCTATTACATCAGGGCACTAATTTACTTCAGGGGCAACAGGGTGGATTCTTTTGACTAAAAGCCGAATTACAA
>NC_092205.1:89227540-89238862 GCF_043381705.1 Parasteatoda tepidariorum | reverse complement strand
TTTTCACTATTCTAAGCCATTCATGTTTAAAAACTGTTATTCTCACTTTGATGAGCTTTTCATTTGTGCAGTTTGATGTACAATTTGCAACAATATTATGGTAAATCCATATGGGTTTCATCAATAGCATTTTCAACTGTTATTAATTACACATTTTAATTAAGAAAGAGCCATTAATCTCAATGTTTTCAATTATCAAACCGAATCATATTGAAATAAAATTATAACGAGCAAGATAACAATATAAACTATCTACATACACAATTCAAAAAACTTACTCTTTTATCCAACAGTTTTGCAAATTCTTAAAAATGAATTATGTGAATGAATACAAACAGCAATTTAAAGTGTTAAAAATACAAACAGCAACTAAAATCTCAAAAGATATTTCTAAGATATATCCTTTTCATCATTTTAAAGTATTTTTTAATTATTATTAATATAAAATATATAGGATTTAGAGACTTAAATATCTTCAAATTGATATTGATTCGCAACAAGACTTTAAAAAAAAAAAATTCAATTTCATAAAACTTGATAAATAATTTTAATTATAAATTGTATACAGCTAAATAACGATATTAAATAAATAACACTGAAGTACTGCATCGTTATATTACAGAGAAGCTACTAAAGGAAAAACCATTCTTAAACATACATTACTAAAATAAAATTTAAATATTAATTGTTTATTTGCTTGCTAAATGGAGTTTTAAAATAACATAGCATATTGAAAGTATTTAGTTCTTTGTCTATTATTACTATGCTAGTATATTTATGGAACAAAAGCGGATATTTTTGACTTGTTATTGAAACATTAACTAATAGTTATATGGAATAGTTAAACACTATGAAAGACATTAGTTAATTTCTATTAAGAGCCCAAAATTTTTATTGTAGTCCATTTACGTCGCACTAGAGATGCACAATGGTCTATTGGTGACGGTCTCGGAAACATCCCTGAGGATCATCCGAAGAAATGCCATCACAATTTTGATCCTCTGCAGAGGTATTGGCACCCCCGCTTCAGCAGCCCAATGACCTGCATGCGAAGTCGTGCACTTTATGGCAGAACAGTTAAACGGGGACCAATACCGCACACTCTCGGTCCCTACGCAGACCGATCCAAGTGGTCACCCACCCGCACAATGACCACAGCCAGTGATGCTTGACATCGGTGATCTGCTGGTCTTAATGATCAGATCACCGATGTCAAGCATCAGTAAATGCATTACAATAAATGTGAATGATTAAATTTTCAGCTTTTTAGAAGAGGGGGGAGGGAAAGAGATTTAAAAGAGTAATGGCATAAACGAGATTTAGCTTATTAGAACAGTACTGAAGACTTACTAAAACTGTAAAAAGACCTACGACTTTCTGGATAAAAATTTTTTATTTGAGAGATCAAAATTTTAAAAACAAGTTTAAAAAAATGAAGTTAAAAAAAAATTGAAAACAAGTAATTCAAATAAAATTCATATAAATTTTTTTTTAAATTAATAATTATTTAAATAATTTGTATTTACCCGCAGCACTCTTTGCCCTTCAGCATTCAAGGAGCCCAAATCATTTTCAACATTGAAAAGGTCTCGATAAGATTCATACTCCCCTGCAAGATAAAAACACAAACTGTAAGGTCACTAACAATGTAATTATTAAAATATAACACAATCAAAAATTCCAAGAAATAACAAATAGATACACATCAATGTAATGTAAAATGGAGTGTCAACTATGCAACTGTTGACATTAACAATTTTATTTTAATAAATCACCAATCCACAGTTGAAGTCCTTAAAAATAAATAAATGGAGTCATTTATGCTTTCTAATTGGCTCTGTAGTTTACAGTATTTTTTTTAAAAACATTTTTAAAGCATCTCTGTTTTTGGTATTTACCTATGACAGTTAGTTTTCACTATTCTAAGCCATTCATGTTTAAAAACTGTTATTCTCACTTTGATGAGCTTTTCATTTGTGCAGTTTGATGTACAATTTGCAACAATATTATGGTAAATCCATATGGGTTTTATCAATTGCATTTTCAACTGTTATTAATTACACATTTTAATTAAGAAAGAGCCATTAATCTCAATGTTTTCAATTATCAAACCGAATCATATTGAAATAAAATTATAACGATAGCAAACATTTTGAGTAACATGAATATACTCTACTTTTACTATCAACTTTTTAAGAATAAATTTTAAATTCGAGAATGGGGATATTGGGATTATATAATTAAGTTTCATTGTGTTAATGGTCACTGAAATAACTTTAAACGTGAATAAAAACATTTTTCTTCAAACATCAAATTTTATAATAATGGACTGCAAAAAATAGCCTCGATAAAATAAATAAATAAACATGCAGGTAAGAAATTTTTGAGAAAGTGTATTTTTAATTATTGATTTTAGTTTTAATTTTTTTTAAAACAGGAAATGAGACAAAAATCAAAGAAAGCAGAAAATAATGAGTTTTCTCTACATGCAACACTCCTTTGCTGGTAGCAGAATTTTTTCAAGCTTTCTGCTACAATTCTCTCTAGTACTAATACCTTTCTGAAAGACATTTTTAATAGTAGCAATTCTATTAAAAATGTTACTAATTTAATTTAAAGCAATGGAAGCACTTTCTGATTATAAAGAAAAAGTCTTCATGTATAGAGTAGAACAGTATATAATTTTTTATTTATAAATGCAAGAATTTTTTTTTTTAAAATCTAAATATAAAAGAATTACATATTCTAATGTTATTGGCAATATTCTCCTATTTAAATTTTTTTTTGCATAATTTAGAAATTACTTTTTATAATATCAATCTGAAATTCCAGCTAAAGTCGGCCATAGAAGAATTTTTTTATTCTCAAAAGAAAGTTAAAAAAAATCAAGAGCATTTATTCCATCACCAATGTGCAAGAAAGGCAATTTTTAAATATAATTCTGCAGGAAAAAATATTTTGAAAAATTCTGCAGACAAAAAAAAAAAAAAAAAAAAAAAAAAAAAAAAAAAAAAAAAAAAAACTTTGTTGCTTCCCGAAGAAAAAATCTTTCTGCAAGAACTCTGTACTGATCTGCGACAATGTCGCTCTGGTTCTGCCACTGGGCTTTCGTCCCTGAAAAGTTTCAGATTTCAAATTCCTAACACTTCCCTTTATAAGGTGAGTTGATTATCATTACTTGCTGAGAATTATCCAACACACTTCAGGGCCACTTGGTATTTTAAAGACATTGAAAATTTCAGACCTAGGGAACCAAACAGTTAAACACAATTTTACAATCAAAAATTAGATAATAAATACCTATTGTAAATCCCAATAACTGCAAAAGCGTTTCAAATTTAACATCTAAAGTGCTTTGCCAGAATTGGCACATTTTTCGACCCTCCAAGTTCTGCCAACTCTCTAAATACATGAGTTTTGTAGAATCATCATCTGAAGTAATAGTAAACAATGTTATGTACACAACTGTTTCATTCATCTTTAATAAAAGCTAATATCTATAAATGTTCATTTCAATGGAATAAGAGAAAAATAATAAGAAATTTAGCAAACACTAACATTTTTAAACAGGATTGGCATGATTTAAATCACTTGATTTTTTTTTTTTTTTTGAATAAATCAGGAGGAAAATAGTTTCATAAATATACATTCTTTAGGGTGTGATTCTAGTTAAAGTCTGATAAGGAAAATTGTTGTATTTCAAAATAGACTGATAAATAATTAAAATTAGAGACTAAAACTGTGAGTAATGTTAAACTGTTAAATTATGATTTTTCATCAGTTACATGTAAAATAACTTGCTGATATTTTAATTTTATTTATTCAATTTTAACATATACTGTAAAACAAATGAAATACTATGTAGTAGTTAAGAGTTTACTAGTACTGAAGAATAAAACATGCTCCGATCCGTGAAATTTACAATAATTTTTTTCCTTTAATGTATTCAGATCTAAACTAATCTCTATTGGATACCTAACTGACAAATTACCACCCTGTCTTTAAAATTTTAGGATGTTCACCTTGAACAAAAATAAACTGATCTTATTTATTTAATGATTAATTTTTAATGATTAAAAAATAATTTTTGAACATTTAAGTTAAAAATATCAACTATTTTAGCTTTATTGTTTTTAAATAATATTAAGTACTGTTGATATATTTATCAGGTGATGTAACTGGTAAATATTAAAAATAAATAAATAAAATAAAAAAATCATGAATTTTGCCAATCCTGTTTTCAATACAAATGGATTATGTAACTTTAATGGTAATGTAAACTTTTGTGTCCCTAAGCAGTAATATTTATTTTCCTTAGGTAATATTTATTACCTTATTTAATGATACATTTTGTTTAAAATACTCAAAAGGAGTAGAAAAAAAAAGAAAGAAAAAAAGAAAAAAAAAATGCCATCAACACATTTAGCATTCAAAAAATATTTTTAAATAAGTAAAATATAAGTAAAATGTCTTTACTGTCCTGTCTCCAAAATACATTAAAATTTTTTTTAAAGTAATTTACTATCTTATGAAAGATTTACAGAGACAAATGCTTACATATCCTAATATAGTAAGACAGTCATCAAGAATATGCATTAACAATATTCTTAGAATAACTTATATATTTTATTCTGCATATCATTTCGCAAAGAGCACTCTTCTCTGAAGAACAGAACAGTAAAGTTAATCTGCAATACCATTTCTTTAAGGGTCAATAAGAGACAAATGCTTACATATTCTAATATATAGTATGACAATCGACTAGAATATGTATCACCAGTATTCTTAGAATAACTTGTATATTTTGTTCTACACATCATTTTGTATAACTTTTGAGAAATTATTGCGAAAAGTGCCTATATATGCCTGAAGTTGAATAAAATACAAAGTTATAAAGAGCATTCTTCTCTACAGAACAGTAAAAGTTAATCTGCAATGCCATTTCTTTAATTAATAAGAGTTATTACATCTTGCCCAATTCAGATACACAAGTAGGAAACAAAGAAAATGAAGGTCTTACCTAATCGCCAAACTCCTGTTTGAGCAATGAGTAGGTCGACTAACTTGGGTGCTTGCTCCAGCTGAAGCATATAAGATCCCTCATTGGAGAGAATGGTGCAAACATTGAGGGCCAACTCCTGCTCATTGGGAAGACCACACAAAAGGGACAGGCACAATTTATCATAATTGGAAGGAGATGATGCTTGCACTAAGCCTATAGATAATAATACGACAAATATATTTTTGCACATCATAGATCAAAAAAATGATACATTTCTTAAAAACTAACAGCCAAAAAAAATCATGTAAAAAAAGGCCAAATTATCATCCAAAGACAAGAAAATTGATAAATAAATCACAAATCAAACATGCCAAACGCAAATTTGAATGTCATAATAACATCCTATTGAAATATCAGAATGTGAAAAGGACTAAAAAATGATAATTAACCAATACAGAAAAAAAGGAAAATATCATCAAACGACATGACATAATAGTTTAATTGTTAGATATCAAACTCTCCAGAAAGCGATAACAAATTAAAACATAATAACATCGCATACGAAATGTCAAAATTTGAAAAATCAAGAATGAAAAACAAAAAAATTATAAATTACTTAAAAACTATCAATCAATGACCTGAAATTATGATAGAATCGTTTTGAATTGAATAATCGAAATGATAAATTAATCACCAATTGAACATGCTAAAGAGGGATTACTCAAATTTGAATGTCATAACATCGTATTGAAATATCAGAATGCGAAAAGAATCAAAAAATAATTAACTTCCAAGAAAGAAAAAAAAACTATCATTAAACAGCATGACAACAAATTAAAACATAATATCACATAAGAAATGTCAGAATTTGAAAAATTGTGTGAAGGGCAGGAAAATGATAAATTACTTAAAAACTATCATCCAACGACCTGAAATTATGACAGAATCGTTTCAAATCGAACTTGTACAAACAGAGATAACTCGAAATCTATCTACTTTTAATCTGATCTAAAAATATCTGTTTAAATAGTATTGTAAGGTATGTGAGAAAAGAATTACCAGTTGCATTAGAAGAGAAGGAGCTGTCAATCATAGATGGTTGCCTAGAAGATGATGGTTGTGGCTTTCGAGACTCAGCTTGCTGCTTCTTATCTTGCTCAGAGTCCTCATCCATGGGTTGTGTTTTCTCATGTTGGCCAACGTAGCTAGAAGAAATCATGCTGTTAATATTCTTAAGCTCATTCATTAAATAAAGTAACCACTTGACAACATTTTAAACCTAATGATTCAAAATCATTCAATCTATTAGAAAAAAGAATAAAATTGATCTAAAGCAATTAAATAGAGCAATTATCCTAAGAAAAACTGCATTGTTTTCCAAGTAGTTTTGTTCAGTAGAAAGAACAAAATTTTTTTTTATGTAAGCCACTAAAGAAATAATAATAAAAAAAAGTCCAATTTTTTTCCAACTAGCTTTTATATAACATTATTATGCAATCTGACAAAGCTAAGATCAAGATTACCTGGAAAAAAAAATCCAGGAAAAAAGTTACCAACTGCTGTTTCCGATTATTCAAATACACAAAACATTTCTAGCAAAACAGTATTTTGAAATATAGTAGGGCATCAGGTCAAATTTTAAGTTTTGTACATAATAGTTTTTTTATTTCAAGTAACAAATAAAAGACCAAGTTACTAATATCAATAAAAAAATATCTTATGACTATGACAGAGTTTTAGTAGTAAATATCTTATAAATTTGATGTCGTATCACATATTTTGTAGACACACAAAGAAAAAATAGTCATCTATTAAAAAAATATTTCATCAGATCAATAGCTTTTTTTTAATTCAAAAAAATAAATAGTAACTTTTGAACTAACGCTTCGATTTTCTGAATGGTTTGAAGAACTATCCTTAAATATGCAAATAAATTTGTGCACGTGATATTTTAGATTACAAAATCAGATACAAAAATGTACCTACTTTCTCGGAGCAAATATAAAATTGTTTCGATTTAGATTTTTGATTCTTAAAATATGGGGAGAGGCCATAAAAGCTGGTCCTAATACCTAAAGTTTCAGAGAGCAGACGTCGAAAGTTAAACTATAATAATGTCACTCTTTAAGCAGTTCACTGTATCTCCAAAACTAATGAAACAAATTTAAAAAAAGAGGTAATTATAAAATTAAAAGTTATAATTACTTTTTTTAATTATTTAATTTACTAATGGTAAAAAAAATAAAATAAAATCTAAACTGTAAGTCAGAAGATTTTCTAGGCTACTTAATTTATTACTACAGTACACTATCGATTATCCGTGCGCGGATTATCCGTGCTCATTCCAGAGTCACGCAAAAAATATAAAGAGAAACATTTTCAAGATTAAAAAAATTTGATTCATGAAGCTATAACACTACCAAATTTTTAGAAGCAATATTTGTTATCGGATTGAAGTATATGGAACATCAGCAGCATGGTCAAAGGTAAAATCGTCTACGTTATCACGATTTTGGAGAAAGATCATACCGCTTGATGAACAATCCTCTTCAGATGTTCAAGAAAAATACGATAACAGTATTCTCGAACAAGCAAAAGAAATCGAAGGTTTCGAAATTCTTGATGAAGAAAATTTATACGATTGGTTTCAAAGTGATGCTTGTGAGTCTGGCTTCCAGTATTTGACTGATGAAGACATTGTTATGTTGTTAAATCAAATAGTGATGATAGTAACTGATGCAGAAGATGTAGTAAATGAATGAAATACAATTTCTCATTCTGCTGCTCTGTTGAAACTTCATTAGATTATATGGGAGGATTTGATTACGGGGACATTACTGCGGTTCGTAAAACGTGTATATCGATATATGGCGAAGACGCATTACACATTTTTCAATAAGGAAAATTCCTAGTTTGATATTATGCATGCAAATGTCAGTAATTTTTATATTTTTTGTACTGATGTTGAATTTTTCTTTAATAAAAGGAGTTTTCGGATTATCCGTGTTTTTCGATTGTCTGTGCGACCTGTCCCGGTGATTAACTCGGATAATCGGGAGTGCACTGTATATAAATCTTTACAGGATAAAATTCAAAATTACATCTGTTGAATAGTTCCTAAAAAATAGAAATTAAAAAATATGGCTTTCCCCAAAAATGACAAAAAATGTAAAAAGAAAAAATTAACATCAACTTTCAGTGACTCCCTTGACTAAATTATAGAAACCTTATTTTACAGATTAAGGCAATTCCCATATCTTCAGGGTCAAGAATTTAAATGCTTTGAAGGAAGAAAAAAAATGGTCATACCTGCCAACATTAGAGAAATAAAATAACAGAGATTTTATTAGCATCATTTTTTTATGCTATGAATAAAGTTTTGATGCATCATGCGTAATCATGTAAGTCAAAAAGAGAAATTCAAAATTGGAAATAAAAGCACTTACATTTAGTGAAGTAAACAATTATATTAAACTTCATCTAAAGTTTTTTTTAAACCATTATTTATAATTAAAACTATTAACACTCAACATACTGCAGTACTGGCAATAGCACCATCTGTTGAGGAATAAGAGAAGTATTTTTGCCATCAATGGATATTTTGCTAAAAAATTTTTTTTTTAAAACTTTCAACCAATACAACAAAACATTTCAAAAAAATTAAATTGGAGAATATATGGGTAAACAGGAGAAAGTTATAGTCTTCTTTAAAAAAACAGGAGACCTGGCAGGTAGGCATGGTTATTTAGTAAAAGTATGTTTTGTGTTTGATTTAGTAACTAAAATATAATCTGCACTAATTATTTAGCATACTCAATGTTAGATCCTGTTATTAATATTAAGACATTCAATTTCATTTTGCGCACTACCCATAAATTATGACAAATAAAAGCAAAATTTGCTGCAAGAAAAAAAAATTCATAATATAAACTATTATAAATTTTAATGGTGATCAAAAATAAAAATTAAATTTAATACCATAAGTTCAATTTTAAAAAATACCAACCTGTTCAATAGTTTCGTTGAAATGCAAATACAGTAATAATGAAGTAAAAATTTAAAACAAGAAATTTTAAAGAGTATTATTCAAATTTATGTTCTACTTTAATAAATATATTAATATTTAGTTATTTTGCAGTGAAATATTTACAAGAGGAATAGAAACAGATTTATTCAAGTTGATCATCAGCGTCAACTTTTTATTAACAGTAAATTTAAAATTCCATAATTATCTGTTTAGGCAGAATCAAACACTAGCACATATTGACCATGCACAATATTTTTTAAGTGAGAAAAATTTTTATATTTTGAAATAAAAATAGAAGTCTATCAAGATAAAAACATCAAAAAAAATATTAATAAATAACACAGTAGTTGGTTTCCAAACTAAATTAATTCTTTATTTTTTGTAATAAAAATTTTTAAAAAAAATATTTCTGGCTGCTTAATAATTACATTAATGTTACTTATATTAGTTGTCTTTTTAAATGAAGCATCTCAAATGCAAAGACTATATTTCCATTTGGTTGGCTTAAAGTCACTGTCTATCTTTGTGTTTTTAACTAAATCAAAATATATTCAGAATTGAAGAATTTTTAAACAGGGTAAAGTATATTTTTAGTGGTGCAAACATAGTCTTTTAAGTCTTCAAAATATACAAAGCTAAAAACGATTGCTTAAATCTTTAAAATAATAAACCTTTTAAGTAAATGTTTAAAATGGATTAATTAATATGGAAAGCATTTCTCTCCATTGAATATCATAAGAAATAAGCCTCATGACGCGAAGTGTTAAAATTCAATATTTGTGATGTTACTTTAAAATAAACAAACCATTATTTTTTTTGAAATTTTATCTGCAATTATTATTCATAACAGGGTTCCCACTCTTTTAACAAAGCAAAAATTAAGGACTTTTTTTGAAAAAAATTAAGAACTTTTCCTTTCTTAAATCAATCAATAAAAAATAAAAAACAATTTTATTATAATGTAAGTAGTGATATAATAGCATTAATTAACAGGGTTTGCCAATTACTATTTTAGAGGAGATATTAGGGTAGAGATAGCCAGTCTATTGTTTGGGTTCTGACAACTTGTTCAAAGATGGGGGTTACCTTTTGGGCGAAAAATTCCTAGCTGGCGGTCGCATTGTAAAGGAATATTTTAAGGAGTACCTGAAGATTTCTCTCTTTTTTAAAAATTATTTTGAATGCATTCCCAATTTTATGCACACTACATTTTTAATTATTTACTTTTAATTGCTTAGTTATAAAAAGCTAATAACATCAGTTAAATATGATTTTACCAAACAATGAAATAAAAATAATGATTTTTTGAATCTAAGATACAAACAGAATTGAACCTAAGATATAAATTATGAGATTATAAATAATTTTAATGATAATTGCATAATTTTTCTTACTGAGATTACGTATAATAATAAAAAAATTTAACAGGACAACTAAAATAGCATTTTATTCAAATATATACACAGATATACAATTCATCTTTTGCATAACTTTTTCATGGTTTTAGTATTATTCATAATTGATAATTTTTCTTATAAAAATAAAATTCCTTATTTTTAAAATAAATATTAAATATTTAATATTAATATTACTTAATACTCCATAATTTGGGCTTCTAGTTTGCCTGCCATGTGGTATTTATTAGTTTTAACCAATGCATACAATTAATATTTTAGTGAGTTAACATAAAATGATAAAAGTATTTAAATTAAAATAACAAATTTTGGTTTTGTTATTTGTCTCTTTAGTTAAAAAAAAGTATTGCAAAATTCCTTATAAGAACATACTATCTATTTACTGTTTGAAACATTGATAGTTCTCGACTTACTTAAAATTTTATATTAAAAAAAATTCATTGATGACCAAAAAGAGAATTACTCCCTTCTTATTTCCAGAAATCGAAATAAAATTCATATAATAATAATAAATAGCCACACCTTTGACAACCTATAATAATTAGTTAATAATAGAACCTATTATTAAAAATAGAACCTATAATAACCTAGTTAATATTTCAGGGTTCCTACAATATTTTGAGAAAACAATATCCTGACTTTTGCAGGTTTTTCCTGACCTTTTACAATAAAATTCCTGACCCGCCGTTTCCCACTCCAACAAAACTTTTAACATTGCAGTTTCAATTAGTAATAATATGCTACTTAGTCATAAGTATCATATATTGAATAGGATAAACACTTATATATTAAAGTGGAATTGCATAATAGCACTTTATATCTCAAATTATATTTTCAGAAAACTTGTGAAACATATTTTTAATTATCATGATTAGATT
>NC_092205.1:89194263-89225783 GCF_043381705.1 Parasteatoda tepidariorum | reverse complement strand
CGTGCCTTTGCGAATACGCTTTACAATAAAGTTTTGAAATGACGCAAACGTAAGGACAAGTGCGGATGGTAAAACGGCAAATTTATTGAAAACTACAAGGTACATATTGTTACGAAATTCGAGAGTATTCCAGTTTCGATAAGAAAAAAGAAGATCTAAGCATATGCGACAGAAGATGAAGTGGAGTCCCGCCCCGAACGCATTGATTGTCTGCTGTGCTCCGCGCGCTTGGCAGACACCAAGACGCTAGGCCCGGTTAGAAACGGTGGCATTAAAAAACATGTGAGAGAGCTCGGGAACAAAACAGAAAGATCCGCGGGTGTTTTATAAAAAGGGCCGCCGGCAGTATTTAACAAATTCAAGGACCTATCAAGTTTTTCAAGGACCTAAGACGTTTTTCAAGCACTTTCAAGGACCTAAATTTAGCAAAAAAATTCAAGGACTTTCAAGGACCGTGGGAACCCTGTTGTCTGTAAACCAGTTATTCACACAAAGAGCAAATAAACCTAGTAACCCTATCAAAAATTTCTTATCATTGGATAAACAGGAGGAAAATTGATAACAGGACAGGTTCTACCAGGGAAAGAGGAATGTTATTATGAGAAAATTACATATTTTGAATTACAGAATTTTTCCTCGAAACTTTATTTTTGCCCGTCAGTCTTTGAATAAACTAGTTTTTTTTATTTTTCTAACTTTATGAATATGTAAGAAAAATCCTGACTTTTTAGCTTAATTTTAGAGTAGCCGGACTTTTGCAGGTTTTTCTGACCGTATAGGAACCCTGTATTTTCCTGAATAATAAAAGTACAGTAGTAAACATAAAATTTCCTAAATAAATATGAATACCCAAACAATTTTTCTTCAGCAGCTTATAAATTTTATTTAATAACGGAATTTATTAAAAAATAATTTTATTTTTGATCCAATTTTTTTTTTTTTTAATTGCTGAAATGTACTTACATATTTTTAAGTTTGTACAATTAAAATATATAATTAAATTAGCTTGAAATTATTTAAAAGCATCAATAAAAGTTACAGAGCAAAAATAAAAAGCGGTTTGTTTGCAAAATATTGGCGAGAAAAAGATGCGTCAAATCCAATTGCACACGTTTCATCGAAAAAGCAGTAAAAATATCAAAATATTAATATCAATATGAAATTTAATTGTAATGAAGATACCTACAAATGTTAACTACATTTAATCCATTAATTTAAATATTAATATAAAAAATAGCAATTTTGCTAGTTAAAAACTAATTTAATTAATTCCATAACCTGATGTGCTGACTAAAAAATCCAAATAAATATTTAAAAGTGAATGTAAAAGAATAAAAATCTTATTTTCACATTCGTATGCACAGCAGTATATTTATCGAATTTTATTGTTCAAAGCAGAGCTCAGCAATCCACCTCCATAGTAAAAGACTGGGGATAGGGTTTACTGGAGAGAAAATCGTCCCGGAATCACATGATAATGTTCTTTGCAACAAGGGAAGGGGGACTGGTTATCTCTATGTAAATCACTCTTCTAAGAGTAGGACCAATCAACTTTTGCCCACCTGGGTTGGTTTTTTTAAAAAAAATATTTTCAGATTGTTAAAGGTTAACGACATCTATGAAACTAAACCGTATTCCATTTCTAATGATTTCATTGAAATTAAAGTGCAGAAATTAAGATTCACAATTTTTTTCAAATATTAAAAAAAAGGGGGTAAATAAAGAAATTTGGAAAAAACATTGAAAAAATTATTAGAGCAACTTTTAATATTTCACTGCATCACATATCCAGTTGTGGGCAATTTTGCTAAGTATTCAGTTATGCCAAAAAAAGTCTTTATTTTCTATTAATAGAATGTTACATGGGTATAGATCAAAAGATTTAATACTAAAAAGAATAAGAGTTACGCATGAAAGTAGTTTTCGTAACTATGTCATGTTAAATTAAGTCCTATTTCAAATAAATACAGGCCCTACTAATATCTAAGCACCTTAAATCATTCCACTATTTTTCCATTAGGCTTAAATTAATATTTTTTTTATTCAGTGCAATAAATATTTTTATGAAAATTTTTATAGAATAAAAATACAATTATGCTCGAGAAAATTAATAATTTTTAAACCAGGGTTGGGTTTTTGCCGTCAAAAACTGGTTTTTGACATGACAGTGGTAAAAACCGTCAAAAACCTACTGTTTTCTTTAATTTATGGCATATAGCGGACAATATATTATTTTCACATAATTGCCTTTGTAAATGATTGAATAAATGAATGTTGTAAATGATTGCTATTGATTTTGCAACTATATACATGTATTCTTATAGAAGGATATACATTCATATAGAAATATACTTATTGAAAATAGTGATGCTTATTTTTATCATTATAACTTGATTTGCAAAGGATTCAAAATTTTGCTCTTTTTAATTGTTAGAAATAAACAAACAAACAAAAGAGCTTGGAACTATTAATAAATTCGAGAACTAAAAAGAAGAATTTAAAATTTGGCATTTCTTAAATATTAGAAATAAGCTAAACAAAACTTTCAAAACTTGTAACTACTAACAAACTCTATATCACGATATANTCATACTACATTTTTCCGTAGACCACAATGACCTGACAGTTTAAAAGCTTCTCCACATACCTAATCTAGCAGAACATTTCAGATCTTTTACCATGGGAATATGCCATGGGAATAATCCGGTAGTCTTGCAGAACAATGCCCAACCCTAATCTCACACTACATTCTTCTGTAGACCTAAATGACCTGAAGGTTTAAAATCTTCCCCTCATAATCTTGCAGAGCATTTCAGATCGTTTACCATGGGAATATGCCGACCACATCAGTAAAATAAAGGCTTCATTGCACATTATAAAAGAGCATCTTATCCTCATTTCAAGTATAGTAAGCATAGAGGAGTTCCAAAATATGGTAAAGTTATTGCTTTCTTCATTGTTTAAAAATACAAAGAATGCATTACAAATGTTTGGCCAGGAAAGTATGTTTCAAGAAGTTCCTCTGCAGATTTGCCTGTTAGCTCCAAAAGACTACTCTCTGTCTTAAATTATTCTGAGTTTTCTATATTTTCCTCAAATGTAATGCAAATGATAATCTACATTGATTCCATGTTGAAGCAGTATAAAATATATTTTGAAAAAGAGGAAAACGTTGATATTGTCCTTAAACTAATGAAAATTCTCTTTAGCTTTGACCACTTGCTGGGACAGCAAATTCATCAGCGTACTTAGTAAGTTCATCTATGCAACACAATAATCTAAGGAGTTTCTAAGGACTAATTTAGAAATCTAAGTAGTTCCAAGCACTCCTTGGAGATTTTTTTATTTCCAAGGAGTTTCTAAGGAGTATAAGGAGTCTGTATGCACCCTGATAGTAGTTCTCGGTGGAATATATAAATAAAAGGGTAAAAAATGACTTTTCAAAGTTATCAACGCATTTCTATGGCCAGAAAATTGGTAAGGTTTCTTAATTAACAAATACTGATAAATTATATATATATATATATTTTTAATCAATTACAGATATAAGATATTTATTTGCAATATTTCTTTTTCATCCTCTATCATTCTTAATATTATTCTCTACTATAATTATAATTTGATATTTTACTTTGATTCCAAATTAACAGTTTAAAACTGAAAGTGGTATCTTTTATTATAAAGTAATCTGGTATTATCACCTCATCAGGATGTGTTTGGAAAAACATATTGAAAACAGTAACTCAACCATTTAAAATTATTACTTAACAGCAAATGTTTTAGATTTATTTGTATTATGAGCTTTACATAAAATTATTTCCCGCCAACTATTTCCATTTAAGCACATGCACTACCAATAGAACCGAATTTCATGAACTCTGTTGATTTCAAAGGTTAATGTGGGTCTTCTACTTAGAACTAACTGCCCCCCCCCCACAAAAAATTGGCATGAACTCTTCCATGTGCAGTATCCCCCTTGTCCACACTTTATTATTTTATTTTGGAACGCTTCACTCTCCTCATAGAAAATCATTCTAAGCAAAAGGAAGAATATATTAATGAAAGAGCATGCTTTCTTGGCTGTAGCCCCCTCACTCGATTAAAAATTTTAAATAAATTCTAATAATTAAAAGTATTTCATTTTCTGCAGCAAGTATGTTATTAAGTTTATTGATAAAAGATTTAATGCTAAGAACACTAATATTTATTAAAAAATTATCATATTTGCAGCTAACATTACTAAATATGCATGCAGCCCTTTGTTACTCGACCTGATGCACAAGTGGGACTGCATTCAAAAAGTTTGTGCACCACTATTCTACCATTAGGCCTTTTGGTGGTAAATAAAACCATCAGAATATACAACAAACTAAGAAAATGACTTTTTTGAATCCAATGGCACAATTTATTTCCTTAATATTTTACATTAAGAAGTTGAATTGTATAAACTAAACTACTAATGCTAATTGAAATGTTATAAATATTAACTGTGAGAGACAGGCCTTTTCTTGCCTGTCTTTTTCTTGCTAACAACCTTTTCTTGAAGTTTTTAAATTGCAAATAGAGCAATTGCTGCTATTAAATTAGAGATGCAACAAACAAATACAGTGAAACCTGTGTATAACGATACTGTCTATAGCGATATTTCCTTGAGGTCCCGGTGAAATTCCTATTTACTCAATGTATTTTTAACCTGTTTATAGCGATAACCACTTTTCAGTTAAACATGTCTACAACAATAATTTTTCCTCTTTTGATAGTTGATAGTTCTATTCCGATTTTTCTACCGTTGGAAAACGACTCCCCATCGAGTCTAAATGTGAGATAACAAAATGTTTTTTTTCTTTTTCAACCTCCTTTGTATGTAATATTCTTTCGTTGTTTCTGAGAAAAAAAGCCACTTTTAGGGGAAATTAGAGCTGTAGAAATGGGTGAAGGGGTATTGTAGGAGGGAGAGAGCTTCGTCAGAAAAACGGGTGACACACTGACGAGACATCGATGCGGCAGCGACACGCATCGATGTCTCGTCAATGTGTGGTCCGCCTTAGGTGGGGGGGAGGGGGAGTTTATCGCCAATGATGATATCCCTGCATTAAAAAGAACACTTCGAAGGTCAATCGTCTTGCTTTCCTCACCATTCATTAGCTGAGGAAAGGAGACAAGTTGCAAGGGGGCGTCCTTTTTTCAGAATGGTCACTTTCAAATCTTCTCAATCATAAGTAAGTCCTTATCATTACTCACTACGGACTGGCATGTTTTCCTTGCAATAAAGTTAATTTTAATTTTGAAGTGATGGCTCGGCGTAAAGCATTATCTTTTGAAGAAAAATTAAATATCATATCGGAAATTGATCAAGGATTAAAGCAAGTTGACGATGCTAAGAAATATGGGATTTCACAATCAACAATAGCTACTTTTTTGAAGAAAAGAAAATATATCAAAGATGCTGTGGAAGGAAGCAAAATTGATGGTAAAAGGAAAAGATTTAAAGGTGCAGTTAATGAGGATGTAGACAAAGCTACCCTAAGATGGTTCCATGAAATGAGACAACAAAATGTGCCAATTAGTGGTCCAATGATTGCAGAAAAAGCAAGAACATTTGCAACTTTGCTAGGCAACAATGAGTTCAAAGCCAGCAATGGGTGGATTACATCATTTCGAGAACGTCATGGTATTGTTTTTAAAACCATCTCAGGTGAAGAAAAGTCAGCTCCACTCAATGATGTTGCATCCTGGAAGCAACGAGAAAAAGAGACTATTGAAAAAACTTATTCTCCAGAAAACGTGTACAATGCTGATGAAACTGGCTTATTTTATCAGCTCATGCCAGATAAAACAATGGCATTTAAGGGAGAAAATTGTAAAGGCGGTAAAAAATCAAAACAGAGGTTAACTGTTCTACTTTGTGCAAACAGTACTGGAACCGATAAACTGAAGCCGTTCGTTATAGGCAAATACGCTAAACCTAGATGTTTTAAGAATGTGAAAAGTTTACCAGTTGACTACAAGGCAAACAAAAGAGCCTGGATGACAGAAGAAATATTTAACAACTGGCTGCTTGATGTGGATAAGGAGATGAAAAGAAAGAAGAAAAAAATAGCTCTCTTAGTTGACAACTGCACTCCTCACAACAATCCTCCAAGTTTGAAAAATATAAAATTGTTTTATTTTCCCCCAAATTGCACGTCGATTCTACAGCCATTAGATTTGGGAATAATAAAATGTTTCAAAGGATACTATCGAAAAAGATTAGTTCAGAACGTTGTTTATAATCTGGATAATAAACTCCCAAATCCTTATGCAGTTGATGTAAAAAATGCATGTGATTGGATTTCCGGAGGGTGGAATTCATTGACACAATCCACCATCCAAAATTGTTGGAAGAAAGCTTCTTTCTTTGAGGATAAAAGCAACGGAAACGCAGAAACTGAGCTTACTGAAATCACTGATGAAGAAGAAAAATGTGTGGCAGGCTTAAATTCGATTGTCAGTGATTTCCAAAGATCATCTAATACATCATTTCTATTTAACGCAGATGAATTTTTAAATTTAGATAATGATGTGTTGGTTTTCAGTGGTGCAAGTGATGAAGAGATTTTAGCAGAAGTTATCCCGGGTGATCAAAGTGATGAGGAAGAAGCAGCTGACTGTTCTCAAAACAGGACTCAAATTTCACCCGAGAATGCCATATTGCTAATTAACACTTTGCAAGATTTTGTTGCAACATTACCAAATGTAACTGATGTTCATTTGAATTCATTAGATGGACTGAAATCTATGTGCATGGAAATGGCAATTGCTTCCAAAAATAAGCAAACAAAACTAACCGATTATTTTTCTAAATAATTTCTGTTTTGATTCATAAAATTGTAAGTAAATTTTTCTTGTGTGCTGTTTCATAATTCTAAGTAAAATTTTCATTTGGAGCCTATAAAAGAAGTTTAATTTAGCATTAGTTTTAAACGTATACTTTTAAATTTCAAACCTGTCTATAACGATAACCTGCCTATAACAATATTTTATTTAGGTCCCTACAGTATCGTTATAGACAGGTTTTACTGTATTTGGTATTTAGGATATACTGCTCCACACAGAATATTCATTTTGGACGAATAATGGAAACAAAATCACTCACATTTTTAATAATTTCAATTGGCATATTTTAAATAACACAACTTAGTAATGTATAACTTTAAATGTGTTACGCATTAAGTAAACTTAAACAAATCTTAAATGTATAATATTTCATTTAAAAAATTGCCAGAAATTAATTTTTATATACATAATACTCTATTAATTAATTTTATGAAAAAATATAATCAATTATTGATCATTTATTTATTGACAAAAAAATTATGATTTAATATTACTAAGAATGTACACACGATATTTGTAAAAGTAGAAATATTTTCTTAGAATACTACTACATTTGAATTTAAACTTAGGTTGTCTCGAACTGTCTTCTTTCCTATCCCCCCGGGAAGTGTTTATTCGATTAACAAAACCGTAATGAAGATAAACAAATTTGTGAAGGGTCCGATTAAAAGATAAATTATTTTGTGAAGGGTCTGTTAATGGACTCAAATTTCTTCAAAACGGACCCCTGGCAGAGTATTGATTTTCTTAGAAAAATGCCGATAGTTAATTCTATTTCTGTGTTTCAGAATAAAACATAAAGTATGCGCCCACACTCATTATTTAATAAAAGTGTGGCAGAGAAAAAAGAATTTGCCCATTTTATGGTTCAGTTAGCTGGCTGTGAGCAAACTCAGCAGCTATTATTGAATGCAGGTTTTCTACATGTGGATTTGTTTGAAAAATAGACTGCAAACTGCAAAACAGTTTATGTCAAGAAATAGCTTGAAGTTTAAAGATTTAACGAGTGAATCTTCTTTAAATATTCTTTAAAATATTACCATAAAAGGAAAATTTCAAAAATTATTAAAAAGTTTTTGCCCAACTTTTTAGCATTTAATCAAGATTATTTGCTTAAAAATGATAAAATGTGTCACGAATTGAAAATGTGTGAAATTATAATAATAACTGTAGTAATAACAGGAAAAAAAGGATGGCAAACCAATTCCTTTTTTTTTTGTCATTTCTTAAAACAACCCACTAAAATATGGGTTTTATTGGTTTTTCTTTTTAAAAAATCAAACCAAGGTTTTTTTGGGCAGGTGGGTGGGTAGACAGTCCTGTATGATGAGAAGATAATACCTATGCTATTGTTTTAAAGCACCAGTAACTCTATGATTCTGGCACTAATTGAACAAAGCATATAACATTTTTTTCACCGTATTCAGGGGTCTGCTTAGAAGAAATTTGGCTGCGTTAACAGTACCTTTTAAAAATATCCTTCAATAATCCTCACAAAATATTTTAACTTAAGAACAAACCCTTCACGATATCTATATCTTTTAATCGGACCCTTCACAAGAGACATTCGATAGACAGCGTATTATTGTAAATAGGTTAGAAGAATTGACTGATGCTGAATGTTCAGCTATTATGGAGATTTTCAAATCTACTGGCAATCAATCGACGTATATTGCTCTAATATTTTGTTAATCATGTTTTTCTGCTTTAATTCTAAGGCTAAGTTTGATCTCATTACATTTATATTATTTACCTTAACCTCTTTGAAGTAAAAAAAATTTATAAATTCTAAATGCAGTATTCTAAGAAAATATTTCTACTTCTACAAACAGTGTATGAACATTCTTTTTGATATTAAATGATATTTTTTTTTGCATATAAATTATTGAGCAATATATTATTCATAAAATTNTAAAACTGAAAATAAATTTTAAATTATACAACCCTCATAAATTAACGATCGTAATTGAAATAAAATTACAAAAGTTTGAAATAAACACAAACAGTCCACCAGAGCTCATTCTAGGCAGGGTAAACATTGCGCAGCACCCTACTGCCCTTTTAGTCAAAAGAATCCACCCTGTTGCCCCTGAAGTAAATTAGTGTCCTGATGTATTAAGACTCCATACCCTTTTTGCTCTTTCTTTCCTCAACTCTTTCTTTTTTCCCCAAACTCTACAGTGGATTTCTCAAACTTTTATTTTTAACTCTTTTTATTTAGTTTGTCATTGCTGTCAATACAAAGATTTATATGAGAAAGGAAAAATAGTCAACAAACCCCCTTGTTGCACTTGTCTTTGAAAGTTTGCAGTTACTTTCACTATCATTAAATCATAATTATTATTAATCATTTTAATTATTAAATCATAACTATCTATACATACTTAAAAACATACATTTATTATTTTATTAATATATGCATGCATTTTAAATAAATTACCAAGCTAATTAGCTCGATACATATGTTAATTTATTAATGAAAATTAGTAATTAATATGATTGCTTTGCTACTTTTAGTAAAGTAAAAAAAAATTTTCTTTTACTAATAGACAATGTTTTTTAATAAAACGTGTAAAGCCCCTGGAAAGAAATTATTGCCTTTTTAGAATAATAATGCCCTTTTTTTAAACTTTTGCACCCTGCCCTTTTTTTGTGTGCCTAGAATGAGCTCTGGTGATACTTAACTAAGTTGTAATATTTAAAATATGTCAATTGAAATTATTAAAAATGTGAGTGATTTTGTTTCCATTATACATCCAAAAAGATTATTCTGTGTTGTGCAGTATAGGCTAAATGCCAAATATTTGCATGTTGCACCTCTAATTTAATAGCAGCAACATCTGTTTATTTTTTAAAATTAAATTTTTTTATTATAATTCCACAGTGTTGAGCTTAATCTTGTATCCATTTACAAATTCGAAACTCCTTGAAAAGGTTTTTTGCAATAACCAGACCCTATTTGCGCAAATTCACAAAACAGGACCCTGGTAGAAAGAATGCGACTTAACGATTATTTTATATTCATAAATTACGAGTAATTTTTTCACAATTTTACAAAAACAGGACCTTTTACAAAATGTCCTGACAGACCCCTGGTATTATTATTATACATAATGGTTAGAGCAACTTTTTCTAGGTAAGAACATTGAAAATAACTACAATCTCTCAACTTTAAAATAAATAGGAAAGAGAAGTTAACCCAATAACCTCATTTTTCCAGAGATCTCTATATTGTTTTACTGAACTGTTAAACTGTGTGAAGTTTACAAATCTATAATGCTTGAATCTAAAAAACAATTATAATTCATATTTCATATATATAAGTCTTCCACGATTTATCAACCCACTTAGATGACTCTTGAAATGTAGTTCTATGGTGTAACACAAGTCTTGCTTTATTGCTTTAAACTTGAAATTCAGTCTAAAGATATTAAACTTTAGTTAAATAATACTGTAAATGAATATTTCAATGAATGACCCAAATTTTAATTAAATGGCGGATTCTAATAATTTTGCATCCCTGATCTACATATCAAATTTGCATCAACTATATTCCCATCTTAAGACTACATTGAGAAAATCAATACAAATTAAGACTTAAACATTTATCAAAAATTGTTACAAAGATCTTATCAATAAGATTATATTTGTTTGTTGCTTGTAAGAGATATCTGTCATTTTTCATTCCTACTCTTTACAAGAACATACTATGTTAGGATTAAGGGCAAGAGTATGAGTTAATTCTGGGCAAGTTAAAGTTTAATTCTGATTATATATTTGTGGATATTAGATGTTTCAACTGTTGCGATCAGGTAAAAATTTTTAAACGCGGCCTCAAAAGGCAAACATATTAACCTTACACTTTTGGCTGAACAATGCAGTCTGATTGTTGGTGGTGTGGTATAATAAAAAATACGGAAGAAGAGATCAAGCAAAATAGAGTATCTTTTTTACATATAATAATGAATTATAGCACAAAGCAATAAATTACTGAACCATAACCTCATATATCTTGGTAAATGGTGATTGACAGGTCGACAACAATGCGATTTCGGTAGGTCATTTCAAAGTAGAAATATTTTGATTCTGCGGATTATATTGAAAAGGGGATTAAATTTATTTACCAGAATGTTTTCATCAGTTTAGAGCGCACAAAATATACACAAACTCACGTGGTGTAAAAGAAAAGCGCGCGTTTTATTTTTCGACTGCCAGTATGTTGGTAAACGAAGCGATCTGGGAGATCGGACGACGTCATGATCAATAGTACCGAAAAATACGACAGAGCAGCTGATAAAGCGAACGCAATAAAGAGAAAGCTAATAATCTTACCGGTTGATACACACTCCCATCCAGTTTCAATTTTAGACAAATTGCACACACCTTTTCATTTGCAACAATCTGAGTCCATCAATTGTTGTTTGCGATTCCTGGAGTTGCCATTCAAAAGAAATAAAATTGCATAAACATACACTAAATGACCGGGCTTCCGTGATTGTAGGTTCTGTTCCTTGACTGTCCTTCCGCAAATAATAAGATGGAGAGCAAATAGCAGGTTCGATTCAAATCATTTTATGCATTCCATTTGATATCATTTTCTGTTCCTATTTTTTACCATCTAAAACCATTAATAGTAACTTTTATTGCACAGACCACTTCGGTTATGTTTAAACTAATGAAGAATGATCTTAAACGACGGTATAACTATATCAATGCTTTGCATTTACCACCTCAAGAACCATTCTTACTGCCTTTAATTTTTCGCATGAGAAAGTGTTTTGCGTTAAGGAAACCTCAGGTTGGTGAAGAATATTCCCGAGAGAAAACTTGTCTACCAGATTCTCATTGACTGACTAAAAAATAAATTACTAGCTCTAAAAACGCCTTGTTAAGGCACATTCTTGTTACATCCAAATGTGCAAAAAGCGCACGTGCATTTACGAAGTACAAGTAAAAGGCCATTTCACTGCATACTCATGCACTTCCTTCCAGGGTAAATAAGAACTTGATTGGTAGAATATGTTCTCCTGCGAAAAATCTACCAATCAGGTTCTCCTTTTTCTCTATGGTATTCGAAGGTGCGTGAATCACATTTAGTGAGAATGGTCCTTAAAAATAAATTGCTTGAGGGTCGCATACATTTACCACATGCACAACATACATTTACCGCATGCATAATTCGGATATAGCAAGAATGGTCATTCAGGGGTCATTCACACTTTACGTAAAAAAATTCCTGAACTAGAAACTGATTGGTGAAATATATTTACCCGGGAAAAAATCACCCATCAAGTTCTTGCTCGCATCTCCAAATTCGAATATGTGATTTCTGCGTATACAGTGTGAATGGCTCTTTAGTGGCAATTAACAAACCAATCGCGCGACGTTCACAACTTCTTCACATTAGAATTGCACGAATGGAATTACTTTTACAAAAAACTTGAATCACAACAAGCATATTTGGCAAAAGTTTAAAAAAAAAAGTCATTCTCATTGTAGTTAAAATCATTCTTATTTAATGACCTTTTTCACCACATGCGAATGGTTCGCAGCTGCGAGCAGAAACCTGATTGACGAGATTTTTGCAAGTAAATATTGTACATCGTCGCTTTGAAACTAAACCGTGGTAATTCAAAAAAAGCAAGTTTTTCAGAAGAGCGATTTCTAACTTTTCAAGCAATCGAATCCCGCCAATGCGATAACGATTTATTTGCTCTCTAAATTAATTTTATGGAACTTAGGAAGATAACACGTTGTTTCTCTAAAAGGGTGATTTTTTTTTACACAAAATGACCCAAATATCTCATTTTTTGGATTTTTTTGAGTTACTACGGCTTAGTTTCAAAGCAACGACATGTCACCAATCATGTTATCAATCGCATACGAGGCTGTATTTTTTTGCATGGATTTATCATGAATCTTAGCGGCTTAGAGATGGCACTAACTGAGTTCTTAATGATAACACTATCGGTACTGCAGCATCTAATTTGTGCATTATTATAGAAGTAATAGATATATCAATTTGCCTTCTATCTTTATTTTAAAACTAATAAAGAGTTATTACTAAATAACTCTTTATAAATTTATAATTTACAAAGAGTTACGCAAAATTCTGAAATATATTTAATTTATGTCTAAAGTAAGTATTGCGGAGTTTTGAACAATATAAAAGCGAGAAGTATGGACAGAGAACCGTATAAAGTAAAGCACTGGGGAGGTGGTATTGGTTGAAATTTGCATCAATACCTCCAAATAACTACTTTTGATATAGTTCTAAAAACACGTCTTCCTATGTTGTTACACTTTTATATTTCTCAATATGACTTGTAGTACATGTCATTTAATTTGTAATTCCATTTAACTTTATTTGAAAACATAAAATATTAGGGAAACACTTAAATCAAGGAAATCCTTACTTTATTTATATCGTGGCATTAATTTCTTTTAATCGATTAATGACACACGAGCTTTCGAAATTTATAAATACAGAAAAATCTTGTGAATGGTAAATTACAAGCAAATTCAATACTACGTAAAATAAGTAAGTTAATTGGAAGATTTCGCTGTTTTACGTTAGATTCTTAACCTTCCCGTACGCAAAATTGAAGCAACTAAGCATGCTCTCGTTTATTTTAGATGCTACGTTTTTTAACAATATTTGGCGTGATTTACGTTACAAAGACAAGGCCACAAGCATGGTATTTATGGCTGTTGAATGTTGTTTTCTGTTTAAGCTTGCCTTCGAACTAAAAATATGGACGTGGAATACGAATTTGAAGAAATGTATTAATGAAATTTCGAAATGAATCGTGAGATCTTACAACAAGTGGTTAATTCAAAATTTTCAAGTTAGGAAACTATATGGAACTGAAAACTACATTGAACATAGCTCTAGAAAAAAGCGTTGTGGAAATTTCAAAAAAAAAATATAAAANTATATATACAGGGTGATTCTAAAAAGATGGGCAAAATTTTAGGAAGTGACAGTACAATTTTTATCAAAGAATGCATGGTTGCAAACGCAAAGGTGCTGGCGTATTTGGAAAGTTGTTTGATGCAAACGTCGTGAAAGCTCCATTCCTGTTGCGAGTTACTATTTGCATGTTATGGGAAGAAGAAGAGCTCGCATGCAAATTTTTTGTCACGATTCATACATAAAAGCTGCTGATTATAGTGCTATAATGTCAAAAAATATTAAAAAAATAATTGGCTTCTTGTGGGGACAGCTGAAGGCTGCTATGTGTGAGATTCCCATTGAATCTGCAGAAGAACTTGTTGCCAAGCTTTCGGCCTCTGCAGGGAAAGTTCATGATATTCTTGGTGTGTTTCAGAATGTACTCCTATCTTTTCTTCGCCGTTGTACTGGGTGCATAGCCACTGCCGGCCACTGTTTTGAACACTTATTGTAATCACATGCCGTTAAATTTGCCTTTATAACTTAACTTCATCGTTCTTTGGTTGTTTTTGCTTCATATAAGAACATAAACTTTGACGCCCTCTAGCGGTTTTGTATTTTGTTTTCGACTATGCATTCTTTGAAAAAATTTGTTTGTGTACTATCACTTCCTAAAATTTTGCCCATCTTTTTAGAATCACCCTGTATATATTTGTGACAATTATGTTCGAAAAAAGTTATCAAGGGAGAAAACATCGTAGAACATTTCTATATAACTGAGAAGAGGAGGAGGGTCAAGACATGGAATCGGTTATCTCCCTAGATGGCGTATTCGAGCGTTGCGATCGCGAATAATTCCACGACGCTTTCTTTTAGAATTTTGTTCAATGTAGTTTTCAGTTTCAGGTAGTTTCCTAACTTAACATTTTTTAATTTATTTGAAAATCAAGAGAGAAACTGACGCATTTCTTTTCCTATGACTCTCCACACGCTAATGGTATAAGCATTCAAAGTATTGCCATAGGTAAAGATTTCTGCTCTACGACACCTATAGCCATTTCGATCGCCAATTGCTGAATTCATTAAAATCTATTATCTACCGAGTTTTTCTGCTCATAGTACCACAGTTTTACGTAGAGTAAGGCATCTTGAATCGTATGCCACAGTTTTAAAGAGATAATCTATAATTTGTATACGGTAAGAACTCCCCCAGCAAAAAAGTCTGAGGCCGTCTACTGCTATGGAAACAGGAATAGCTCATTTCAGGGAGGGACACAACACAATAGACCAAAGAAAAAGATTCCCCTTCTGTCACTGACCCGACCCAAAACAGTAACCCCACCCCCCTACTTGAAATAGTTATATCTCATTAAAATAGTCACCACGGGTCCAGACGGATGACATGGGGAGTTCTTACTTTAGACAAACTGTACATCTATTGTAAATGTTTGTTTTGATTTTGCGGTCGAAGTTAAACTGATATTCCACTACGTTAGGGTTTTTAACTTACGGATTTTTGCCGAATCTCTTACTTTCACTTACGTAAGTTTGATATTTTTTCGCATGAGCATTTACTTGAAGTGTTTCGTCCGGGAGTGTAAGGAAGCTAACGTAAATTTGCGAACTCTCCCTAATATAACTTCCTAGAATATCAAATCTTTTCACACCTCGGTAAATGACACAGCATCGTAAATGGTGGGATAGGTCCAAAGTTTTCGAAATGTTGTTCCGGTTTCAGAATCTTGTTGTCCCGCAGTGGACTGGTCGTTAAGACACGGTTCCCAGCAGATCACCAAAGTCAAGCATCACTGGTTGCGACCAGTGTGCGGGTGGGTGATCACTTGGATTAGTCTGCGTAGGGACCGAGGGTATGTGGTATTAGTCGTCGTTAAATTGTTCTACCGTAAAGTGCCCGACTTCGAGGGCAGGTCGTCGAGCTGCCGAAGCGGGGGTGTCATCCCCTCTGCAGAGGATCAAAATTGTGATGGCATGTCTTCGGATCATCCTCAGGGATGTTTCCCAGACCGTCGCCAATAGCCCATTGCGCAGCTCTAGTGCGACGTAAATGAACTACAAAAACAGCAACAGCAAAATCTTGTTATTGTTTACATTCTGTTCCTAATCCACGAGAAGTACCAATGAAGGACAAACCATCACACTCACATGCAGCTGAGAAGAGGAATAGTAGGAAAGGAGTGGTTTCCAGTTTTCGATATGGATCCTGTATCTGCACCTGAAGGTCAATTCGGGGTGAGAGAGGCTAATTATACCTGAGAGGCTAATCCGAATCAGCTCATACACTTATTTTTTCCTACGCTCACAACAATACAGGTAAAATTAAGGGACTGATTCTCACTGTATTCTATTTGTTTTCCAATGAATTAGATACTATTTTTAATATAGTTTCTATATTAAAAGAACTATATTAAACTACTTTCAATATAGTTCTTTTAGATACTATATTTAAATATACGTTCTAAATTTAAATGACTGATTATGACTTTGTTTGAAAGAAAGATAAATTCTTTTTTTTTCCCTAAAAAAATAATAAAGTGACTGAATGGTACATATAAACAAGAGACAGGTATCCTGCTATTATGGAACATCTCTATTATTATTTAATAAGGTTCATAATCATCTTTTTTATTGTTCAAATCTCTTCTTTTTTATTGCTATCATATTCAGCCAAAAGAAATGGAGTTTGGGAGTGAAAATTAGAAATGCAATATTGAATTTTTTCACGTGCATGACGTCGTATTATTTTTACTTTTTTTTCTTCTAAATCCTAATTATTTTGTTTGAAACTTATCCCCTTTGAAACATGAATGATTACTATAGTGGTCTTCCTCTTCATGTAACGCAAATGCGGGTTAGTTCCATCACAAATTTCTCCCAATACTTGATCCAGGAATCCCTTGTTTTCTAAATTGTGTTCAAAACTACAAGGTTACGTAGTTGAACATTAGTAGTCGTAAGCCTAAAAATTGGGTCGACTGTTCAACGACGGTTATAAAAAAAATGAAATAAAATATAACCATCGTTTCCTGGCGAGAAAAAGAAAATGTAATTCTTTCTCGTGATTTTTTTATTTTTTTTTTACTATCCTCCTTCGCGGTCAGCTGACCCTTTTATCTGTTGGTGGACACTATGTTGCCTTCGACGCAATTACTTGGAGTGTTTAGCACTTGCAATTCACTCTCCTAAAGCACATTTTAATAAGAAAAAATCGGTTCTATTTTGACTGAATGTAAACAATAACAAGCTTCCTAAAGGCCTGTTTACACGGTCCAATTTCTTGAATCCGAGAAATTGGACGGATTTCTCTGTCCAAGAAATTGGAGGATTCGTTGACACTATCCAAGTTCTTGAATGTCGCTGATTCGTTGAAAGAAAAACTTGCGCATGCTCATTGTTAATATTCAACATTATAAAATAATACTTACATAAGTTTAAAATTNCTGGCCTAAAACAAATTTAAGAAAATTAATATCAAAACATAAATACAGTGTGAGGTATGCCATGTTTTGAGTATTATCCGTTATTTGGCTATATTTGTGTAAAGTAGCACCGTGTGATATAGTTTGGGCTGCATTATAGCATCTTTGCGAATTCTTCAGAATTCCTTTGTTGTAGGCTTGAAACTTAAATTGAAAGAACGCCTAATAATGCAAATACTAATAGTATAGTACAGGGATGGCGAACCAATGGCACACGTGCCATTTATGGCACGCGACACAATATTTTGGGCACGCTACCGATCGCTAAGTTCACTATGAGGCATATTAACAATTACAAAAACAAACAAACAAAAAAATAAACAATTATTAACAAAAAATTAACAGTTAATAACAAAAAAAAACTATTAATAACCATAAAAAATTAGCGAACAATGAGTAACTAGCAAAAAAAATTAACAGTCCTGCTTAAACTAACATCTTACAGCCTAATATAAGTTATTTGTCATTTAATCTGCAACAACAGAAGTCACACTGATGTTACGTTGAATTACGCGTGTAACTGAGACATTGCAAAATATATATATTTTTTTAATAGTAAATGAAGAATTTTGAGTTGATAGTATTCAGTATTATTATTTTACCAATAATCACGAAGTCAAAATTATTTGACGGCACGTTTATGACCTCATTAAACAATTTTTTAGAAAAAATGGCACGCTGATGCATAAAGGTTCGCCACCCCTGGTATAGTAATATTGGAGGGCGCGTTTTTTCTTATTTAGTTTCACAAAAAAAAAAAGGTCTTGAAAATGAATTTACTTCATTGTTGCAATTTCGAGCAGGATTCAGAACTTTAACGATGAAGTGAACATTATTGTCCCCTCAATAAAATATAAAAATGTGTCTAAAGAAATAAAATGAAATTCAAAACTTAAACTGCGTATTTCTTAAGTAGGCTAAAAAGGAGAAAATAGTTCTATTTTTTATTAGACCAAAAACAAAAAATTTGTGCTCATCGCTTTCGAAAGATGTGTGGGGGAATATTTGAAATGGTGACAATGATTTGTTTCGCAATGCGAAGCTTCCTATGGTTTGCATTTTGGGCTTTATATATATTTTTTTTTTCAGACTTGAAAAATATAGTTTCCAAGTTTCTTATTTCAATTTATTATTTTAGCTTCTTTAATTATGCCTGTTTATATAATTGAACAGTTTTATTAGTCGGAAAACAATCAGTCTATCAATGATGATTTGATAATATAGTTATTAAATTTGATAATTATTTGGTGATAATATGGCTATAAATTTGGTTTGTAGCGGCTTAACCATCTTATTATATAAAACGCTAATACGTACGTATGTATGTATCAATAAAACCGATGATATTTCTTTTCTCGAGCTGGCAACAGTTTTCATTTTTAATTGATTGGATTCGGCGCGCAAGAGCACGTAGTGNGAAAATCGGATCATTAGAACGAAAGTTATTCAGGGTGATATCTTTTTTTTTTTTGCGGACTGTACTTCATTGTTGCAATTTCGAGCAGGATTCAGAACTTTAACGATGAAGTGAACATTATTGTCCCCTCAATAAAATATAAAAATATATCTAAAGAAATAAAATGAAATTCAAAACTTAAACTGCGTATTTTTTAAGTAGGCTAAAAAGGAGAAAATAGTTCTATTTTTTATTAGACCAAAAACAAAATATTTGTGCCCATCGCTTTCGAAAGAAATGTGGGGGAATATTTGAAATGGTGACAATGATTTGTTTCGCAATGCGAAGCTTCCGATGGTTTGCATTTTGGGCTTAATATATATATATTTTTTCAGACTTGAAAAATATAGTTTCTTATTTCAATTTATTATTTTAGCCTCTTTAATTATGCCTGTTTATATAATTGAACAGTTTTATTAGTCGGAAGACAATCAGTCTATCAAATGATGATTTGATAATATAATTATTAAATTTGATAATTATTTGGTGATAATATGGCGATAAATTTGGTTTGTAGCGGCTTAACCATTGCAATTAATTTTGCTATCAGGCACAGAATTGTAATTTAAATTTAATAATTATGGCTCGTCGGAAAAAAAAAATCAAAATTTATATCGACAACAGTCCCTATTTGGCGATAAATTAAGCAGAATCACAAAAACGGTAGAAACTTGAGATGACTTATAGCTCAGAATTTCAATTAAAATTTTATAGCTCTAGCTAGTCCAAAAGTGGTAGAATTTTTGATTGACGATACGTTTTATTTGGAATAATTGTCGCCTTGTATCGATGTAGAAGCTGCTGAAAATTGCTTTGTCATGGGGAGAGGCAATTAAAAGTTAAGCATTTTAGCAATAGTGAAAAATGGGCTGAATTTAGATTCAGCGTAACAATCACTAAAGCGAGTTTATTAAAATGTAGTAAAAAAGTAGAATATATTTGGTTTTTGTAAAAAAATTTCATCTCCGAAATACAGAAATAATTCTTAAGCAATTGGTGAACAGAGCTAACTAGTGTAATTAAAGAAAACTGCGTCATCACTATATATTTGATAAAATGCTTCTAGATCATTTTGTTTATTTTCAATATCGGTCTAACAATTATTCAAAATAGTTTATGAATAATGTTTGATTATGATGAATTACGCTTAGCATTTATTTCGGAAACAAAATGCTCAATTGCCGAAACGTTACTAATACACATGTACCTTTAAAATTGGCGAATGAAGATTGAAAAGTATAAATGGGTTTAAGTCTTTGAGTTATCGATTGAAATAACCAAACATTTTCAGGGCGATTCATAATGGATGTTAATGATAATTGGCTGACGCATAAGTGCTGATACGAGAAAATTATTCGGAAATCGAATCGGCATTAAAATGAACAAGAATTGACGAATAATCAGTTTTTCCTTTTTGTGGAATAATCTATTCTTCCGGAAATTTCGTAACGCTCGTTATTTCACAAATGAATAGACCGTGATGGAATACTAATTTGACAAACATAATTTTATTTTTTTTCACGCAGCCTAAATTCAGTTTTTGGTATTGGTGTTAAAAATTGATTTATTGGAAAAAGGCAGATCTGTTCAAGACTTTCAAAACATTACAAACAAATTTTTTTTTTCATTTACCCTCCTCAAAAGTGGTAAAATAATGACATTTTTTGGATTTTTTTTTCTGTCGCATGCAATTTAATCGAACAAAATCGAATTGGGTACTTGCACTTCAAGAAGAAGATAACGGATACCCACACATGTGACATATGACGTCAGCACCAGCTGATTATTTGCTTGCAAAATGGCATGAGAATGCTAATTAATGAGTACAGACGATATTAAGTTATAAAATCAGATACAGAAGCGCAGTAACTCAGAATAAATATACCTTTTTTTTTCGAGGGATTCGGATTTTTGAGCATAATACAGGGTGTTTATAAAGTCCCGGACCCATTTTGATGTTTAATAACTCATAAAATAATAAAGATAGATTAAAATTAATAACATTAATGGTTAGATAGACTCAAAAAGTTTCATGACCCTTGTCAATGAACTTCCACGTGTGCCCCCTTCGTCGCACGGAGAATATCAAGTCGATAGTCAATTTCACGAGAGGTAGCTTTCTTTTTTACAGAAAAGACAATCTCATCAGTCGTATACTTAGACATGTTGGAAAACTTCGTATTTCCACAACTAGAAGAGCTTCAGCCACATGTCTTTTTGCAACAAGATGGTGCACCACCTCATTGGGGTATCATCGTTCGTAGTTCTTTGAATGACCATTTTCCAGGAAGATGGATTGGACGAGGAGGTCCAATTCCTTGGCCACCCAGATCACCTGCTATAAAGTCGCTGGACTTTTTTCTTTGGGGATTTATAAAGGACAATGTTTACAGAAGGATCGTGTCGAACATTGATGACCTAAAAGCCAGAATTACAACCGCAATAGCTTCTGTGAATGCCGACATGCTTGCCGATTCCTGGCGTGAAGTTGACTATCGACTTGATATTCTCCGTGCGACGAAGGAGGCACACGTGGAATTTTATTGACAAGGGTCATGAAACTTTTTGAGTCTATCTAACCATTTATGTTATTAATTTTAATCTATCTTTATTATTTTATGAGTTATTAAACATCAAAATGGGTCTGGGACTTTATAAACACCCTGTATAAGGGTGGGGGAGCGAAAATATGGTTCCAATAATTTAAGGAAAAAAAAAGTTTCTATTTTGTAAGGATGATTTCACTTTCTGTGAGCTTAAACCTTATCTTGAAAACTTAAGTAAATCAACATTTTTTTTTCTCCTTCTAATTGGGTACTTACACTTCTAGAAAAAACTCTCTCATACCCACACATGTGACCTATGACGTCATCGCCAGCTAATCTTTATAAGCAAAGTGCGTATTAAAGTTGAACTAAGTTTCTCTACATAAATTAGTATGTTAATTAACGTGAAGCGATACAGCGTTGTACAGCACATTGAATTCGTTGTAAAATATCGACAATGTCAACTTTCATCTATGAAAAGGTACCTCACCATATAATCGAGTTAACATGTCTTTTATACGAGTGAATTTGAATTATATTTTCGTAGTGGTAGATACACTACATTCTTCCTTTCTCGTCTACACCTTTTACTTACCTTAGATTTATTATTTGTCTATTTTATTGTAACCGTGATATATTTTTGTTTGGTGTACCTGGCAACTTCGATGTATAATTAATTTGTTCAGGCTTACATGACTTCGAGTCTTTCTTTGTGTTAAGTAAAAAATAAAGATTGAATTAATTGAAATCTTTGTGAAGAATATACACTGTGTCATTTAAGAGAATTGATACTTGACGGGCTTGGCTTACTCAAAATAGAGTGGAAATAACAGGTGCTAACGTAAACATGTGTCACGTTTCAACAACCAATCAGGATTGAGATGCCCACACTACGTCATTTTCAGGTATCCCATTGAAAGCATTTAATTGAAATCCTTGTGAAGAATATAGACTGTGTCATTTAAGAGAATTGATACTTGACAGGCTTGGCTTACTCAAAATAGAGTGGAAATAACAGTTGCTATCGTAAGCATCCGTCACGTTTCAACAACCAATCAGGATTGAGATACCCACACTACGTCATTTTCAGGTATCCCATTGAAAGCATGGTTATTAACAGTTTAGAGCAGTGTTTCTTAACCTTTTTGGTATAATGGACCCCTTTTAAAATTTTTTAAGAAGTCACGGACCACCCCCTGTGAAAAAAATTATTGCAAAAAACATCAATTATTAGAAAACATTTAATTTTATTATTTTAATAGTATACAAAATTTTTGAAATTTAAATTTTTAATGTGAAGGTTGCTGCTGCTTTTCCTTAATTAATAAATTGGATTGGGGGATGTTATTCGACAAAGCAACGCGCATATCATGTTCAACATTCAATCGATTTCGATGTTTTGATTTTATTGTCACAAGTGTGGACAATCCAGCTTTGCAAAGATTCACTGTAGCAAATGGAATTATAGCTGCCATAGCTAGCTTTACAAGCAATGGGTAGGCTTCCAAACATTTTAAAAATTAGGAGTAGTCAGCGGACCCACAAAATAAGACTCATGGACCCCTTAGGGGTCCATGAACCACAGGTTAAGAAACCCTGGTTTAGAGAATAAGAAAAATGTCCCAAACATGTCTTGGGATCTCTTCAAATACAAGCAGGGAGGTTTGTGATTTGCTTACTTTTGTTGACAAGGAATTGAGGGATATGAGCAATATAATAAGAGCAGGGAAAAGATAAAAAAGTCAAATTGAGTTCAAATTTCTTTAATATGAAAAAATAGAAAAAAAACCACTTTCAGAAAAATTTTAAATTTGAAATAATGGTTTAGGAAAGCAAAAATTCGAAAAAAATTAAATATTCAAGAGCGTCTCAGATTGGTCAAAGTATAGCAGCAGAGAGAAAACACAGATGATTCCTGAAGAATATTAATTTAATAAAAATCATTATAATTTAAAATGACATACTGTTGTTTGAACTACGCTAAGTAAATGCAATTATAGACCAGTAGTTGTTATTAGACTTTGTTTCACTGATACTACTGCGCTGCAAATGTAAATTTTTAAAAAAAATTTTTCAAACTGGTTTTACGATATTACTTAAATGAAAGTGCGAAAAAAAAATTTTTTTTTTGTCGATTTCTATGTACACCAGTTGATATTTCTAAATTTTTAATTAATAAAAAATACCTTTCGGAGGCTTAAAAAAAAACCCGAAATGAAATTGAAAAAAAAAATCTTATTTGGTAAAGGCACGGAAATATAAGATAATTCCAATTAAGATTTCCTTATTACTGATATCATAGATTTCAATAGTATTTTGTTTTTCTTCGCTTAGATGATAATTATGTGACTATTATTAATATAAGGTCATTATACCTATATACAAGTCAATAGATTCTTAATGACCTTTAGGACATTTTTTTACAAAGTGAGTTAGCTTTAGGCAGACTAAACCCATTTATTTTATTTTATAATAGTCGTTGAGCAGCCAATCCAATTTTTTGGGTTTACACTACAAAGTTCAACTTCGTAGCCTTCTAATTTTGAACCCAATCCAGAAGATACGGAAACTCCTGGATCAAGTATTGGGAGAAATTTGACTTCGTGGAGGATTTTTTGATGGCAGGGGAGAGTGGGGTCAATTGTAAAATTTTTTACTTAACTATTTTTAACTAACAAGAAATCCAATATATTATTAGTATTAATTGAGAGACGAGTAAAGTAGACTATGCTCTACTAGAAAAAAAAAATAAATACCTTATTTTAAATGTTATTATATTAGTTATTAACAATTTTTGACACTCGTGCACTTGTTACAATTGTCCCCACTTACGGGGACAATTGTAACATTCATAAATTCAACTAAAACATAGTTAATTATACATATTATCATAGTTGTGATATATTTTTTTATTGATCAAAATAGTAGTGATATTTTAGGAGTAAAAATAATAATGAGCAGAGACCTAAAGGGTTAAACTTTTAACTTTAAGGGGTTAAAAATTTTAATTTATGCTGTGAAAGGTGACAAATAAAATAATGCACATGCAACATAATATAAATGATATAGGAAACTATTGGTGGTTCTTAAAGAGTTAAGTAATGGTTTGTAAACATAAGATTATTTATTTTCAGCTGTTACAATCGTCCCTTTACTTATTGTTACAATTGTCCCCAAGACGCCATTTCAGCTTCATTTGTTAAAAACAATGCTAGTTAATTAACAAAACTAATCTTTTTTTTTTTATTGAAATGTTAATTAAGGTGTCCACTTACATATTCGGTTACTAATTTTTATTTGTTTAAACAAAATCACTTTGTTACAATATAATATTCTAATACCAAAAAAAGTATTTACGTAGCGTGAAAAAATCTTTTTTGATGTAACTCTTTCAAAAGTACATAAAAATGGTTGCCAGCAGGGGTGTACAAGTAGATTTATTAAATACACCTTGTGCGCCACCTAGGAACCAAATTCAGAACCCAAAACTCGAAATTTTCGCTCTGTTACAATCGTTCTCTGTTACAATTGACCCTACTTTCGCCTACTAACCCGAGGATATACAAGTATAACTTGTATATCCTCGCCCTGCCCTGGATTCGAACTCAGAACCTTTCTGTTGCAAGGACAGCTCCCTGCCCTCTCCACAATTCTATGGGCTATATATGTACGTATATCATTGGGATTTTTTGAACGAAATCCTCTGTTTAGTATAAAATTAAAGCTCTTAAAATGTGACTTTTTGTTTTATATTCGTTGTCTACTTAATATGAAGTGAACAACGCCCTCAGTTGAGAATGACTCTATAATGGAATGGGTTGCAAATATCACCTTTTGGGAACCTAATTCCAGAGAATGATGAGACATCCACAAACATCTCTTTAAAAGAATCGTCTGGGGGGGGGGAGGGGAGATATAAACTGACACAAAATTTAGTATCCACACACAAAAGAGAGAGAGAGAGATAGGGTGAAGGGGGGAGGTGCAGAGAGTTCCGGTGAGTCAGCGTTTCCGGTTTCACAATCCGGCACCTTCATCCCGATGATTTTTGATAGAAGGGACCGATCTGAGAGGGGGGTTGGACGATGAGAAACCAAAAGTGACCGACTCAAAACGGAAAAGGTGTAATTAGTGAACTCTGATTATTATAGGGGTGGGTATTAATAGCTGCTGGATGGGATACATTTCTTCATTGAATCACTTGGTGAGAGAATATTCATGACTTCGGTTTGTAATTGGAGGCACATTCTGAAAAATTGGAAGATCTTTGGTACCCGAATTGAAAAGTTTCAAAATTTACGAATTTACAAAAGGAAGTTAATTCAATCGAGAAATTATGAAACAAACTAAGAAAAAAAAAAAAAAAAAATCTTTTTCAATACATGGGTATTTAAAAGCTTTTCTTCTAAAATTATCTTGAATTTAAAATGATAATAATAATAATAATAATAAATAAAATTCAATAAACTACTTTTTTTATTAAGTAGTGCATAAAATAAATATCGAATATTGTCTTGAAAAAGAAATGGTTCAAAGTATAAGCGAGTGAGAGAATATAGTTAGGATATTTTCATGACAGAATTTCGCTTCGGTTTGTAATTAAGGGCTCTTTCTGAAATATTGAAAGAGCTTTGGTACCCGAATTGAAAAGTTTCGAAATTTATGAATTTACAAAAGGAAGTTAATTCAATCGAGAAATTATGAAACGAACTAAAAAAAAAAATTCTTTTTAAATACATGGGTATTTAAAAGTCTTTCTTCTGAAATTATCTTGAATTTAAAATGATAATAATAATAATAATAATAATAAATAAAATTCAATAAACTATTTTTTTTATTAAGTAGTGCATAAAATAAATATCGAATATTGTTTTGAAAAAGAAATGGTTCAAAGTATAAGCGAGTGAGAGAATATAGTTAGGATATTTTCATGACAGAATTTCGCTTCGGTTTGTAATTGGAGGCTCTTTCTGAAATATTGAAAGAGCTTTGGTACCCGAATTGAAAACTTTCAAAATTTATGAATTTACAAAAGGAAGTTAATTTAATTGAGAAATTATGAAGCAAACTAAAAAAAAAAATTCTTTTTAAATACATGGGTATTTAAAAGCTTTTCTTCTAAAATTATCTTGAATTTAAAATGATAATAATAATAATAATAATAAATAAAATTCAATAAACTATTTTTTTTATTAAGTAGTGCATAAAATAAATATCGAATATTGTTTTGAATAAGAAATGGTTCAAAGTATAAACGAGTGAGAGAATATAGTTAGGATATTCATGACAGAATTTTGCTTCGGTTTGTAATTGGAGGCACTTTCTGAAATATTGAAAGAACTTTGGTGCCCGGATTGAAAACTTTCAAAATTTATGAATTAACAAAAGGAAGTTAGTCCAATTGAGAGTTTATTAAACAAATTAAAGAATTTTTTTTTATATAGATGGGCATTTAAAAATGTTTTTTTTTTTTTTGAAGAAATTCTCTTGAATTTAAACTAAATATAATAATAAAAAAAATGAATAAATAAAATTCAGTAAACTATGTTTTTTTAATATTACATAAAGAAATTTTCTTAAACTTAAAATTATAATAATAATAATAAGTGAAAAATGAAAAAATAAAATTCAATAAACTAGTATGTTTTTTCTTAAATAATGCATAAAATAAATATTGAATATTGTTCTTGAAAAAGAAATTGTTCAAAATATGAAAGAAAGGGCTTAATAGTATTATCTATTATTTAAAAAGTTTTTCTTCTTCCTTTTTTCTTGCTCAGTGTGAGAAAAAATAGAACTGAATAACATTTTTACTATACGATTGGTTTTTACTAACACGTAAATTCAATGGTTGAAGGTGGTATTTTAAATTATGAAAATGGATACATAAGCCTACTTTCTTTAAATAAACATATCCATCAATACGTTATGTTCTCATTTTTGTGTCTTAGACCCTTACTAAGTAAAATTCTAGTACTTCTCTAGGTTCTTGTATCTATTTTCAATGATTATCGGCCACTCTACGAATTACGAATTTACAATGCTTATGCTTTCCAAGCGTAACAAAAAAGTTGGCAGTGATAGTTTCCTGCCACGAAAAATTATTATCTGAAACTATAAATATTTAATTAAAGAATAGAAGAAATACTTGGAGGATCGTTGAATTGAGAACCTTGGATTGGAAATTCGAATGCGTGGATATGTTAAAAAGGAAAGAAATTTCTATCTTTATTTTAATAAATTTTTTTAAGTATTTCAATAAAAAGCGTGAAATACTACGTTTGGAAGAAAACAGGAAAATAAATTACATATCTGAGTACCTAAAAAAAGAGACTTATTTATCTTCTACATAAATGAAGACATAGAAATTGGGGAATGGTCCAAGCACGAGGAAAAATTATGAAATTTTTTTTCTGGAAAATAAAGTAGGAACTTTTCCTATGTATGAGGCCATCTTTAACAAAATTTTCATATTATGCGACGGAGAAGAGCTCATTCGACCTTGAAACGAGGGTTTTTATATCGTTCTTGACAGTATATTTAAATAGAGCAGCGATGGCTCAGGGGATAGAGCATTCGCCTTCCACATAGGCGAACCGGGTTCGAATTCCAGCTATGACTGGTCGATACGAGTTCCGCACCCAGCTCGCAAAGAAGATTTGAAATATCCTCAGTGGTAGACGGATCATGGGTTAGAATTCCTTTGCCGTCAGGCTAACCGAGGGAGTTTCTTGTGGTTTTCCTCTTTAAGTAACGCAAAATACGGGTTAGTTCCATCAGAAAGTCCGACACGAGTGTAAATTTCTCCCAATACTTGATACAGAACTTGCCCTGTCTTCCGGATTGTGTTAAAAAATTATAAGGCTACGTAGTTGAACATTAGTAGTCGTAAACCCATGAAATTGAGTCGGTTGTTCAACGACGGTTATGAAATATGAAATATATTTAAATATTAATATGTCTTTGTAACACTGATCAATTTCACAAGATACTAAAGACGTATCATTTTCTGCGATAGTTAGATCAATATTATTACTTTCGTCGTGAGAAAGGTTTTAATATTTAGTTCAGGTTTTAATATTGGTAAGCTCTTTTTACGGATTAGATTTCTAATCAGGTTTCCCAAAAAATTAAAATCAAAAATCAAAATTTTCATTTTTATGCTTTGAAAATCACTTGCGTTGGCAAATGCGATTGCTAATAGTCACAGTGAAGCCTTTCCTGTGTTACGATATTTTCATTTCTGTGACTTCGCTGGTAATAAAAGTATTTGGTCATGAATGACCCCCGCTGGATGTGACTAAGATTCCAAGTAGGGAAATTATTATGTGAGCAATTTTTATTAGTCGTTGAACAGTTTACCCAATTTTTGCTTACGACTGTTAATGTTCAACTCCATAGCTTTTTGATTTTCGAATCCAATCCAGATGACAAGGGAACTCCTGCATCAAGTATTATGAGAAATATGTCCCTTCACGGAGAGCTTTTTGATGGAACTAACCTGTGTTTGCATTACATGGGAAGGAAAACCACGAAAATCTCCTATGGTTAGTCTGACGGCGAGGAGACTTTACTCCATGATCCATCTACCACTGAGGATATTTTACGTCAGCACTATGGTCGGTGCAAGCCGGATACGGAATTTGTATCTACCAGTCATTGCTGGGATTCGAACCCGTGTCACCTTAATGGGAGGCGAACGCTTTATCACCGGAGTCACCACGGCTCTATATGAGTAATTTTATTTTATTTTATATCCGTCGTTGAACAGCGGTCCCAATTTTTTGGGTTTACAACTACTAATGTTCAACTCCATAGCCTTGTAATTTTGAACCCATCCAGAAGACAAGGAAACTCCTGGATCAGTATCCCCAGAGGTATTGATTTGTTATGGGAACATGGAGGACTCTAGGACTCGACAGATTTAACGTGCATCAGTCATCATTTACTACACGGGGAGTCTTCGGCCGGCCTGGGATCGAACCCACTACATGGGTCCAGTGCCCTAGGTTTTCTCGGACCCTCTATATGAGCAATTTTATTTTATATTTTATAACCGTCGTTGAACAGCCTACCCAATTTTTGGTTTCCCGACTACTAATGTTCAACTCCGTAGCCTTGTAATTTTAAACCCAATCCAGAAGACAAAGGAACTCTTGGATCAAGTATTGGGAGAAATTTGCCTTCGTGGAGGACTTCTTTGATGGAACTAACCAGCATTTGCCTTACATGGAGAGGAAGACCACGAGAACCTCCCACGATTAGCCTGATGGCAAAGGGACTNATCAGTATCCCCAGAGGTATTGATTTGTTATGGGAACATGGAGGACTTTGGGACTCGATAGATTTAACGTGCATCAGTCATCATTTACTGCACGGGGAGTCTTCGGCAGGCCTGGGATCGAACCCACTACATGGGCCCAGTGCCCTAGGTTATCTCGGCCCCTCTATATGAGCAATTTTATTTTATATTTTATAACAGTCGTTGAACAGTCGACCCAATGTTTGGTTTCACGACTACTAATGTTCAACTCCGTAGCCTTGTAATTTTAAACCCATTCCAGAAGACAAGGGAACTCTTGGATCTAGTATTGGGAGAAATTTGCCCCCTTCGTGGAGGACTTTTTTGATGGAACTAACCAGCATTTGCTTTACATGGAGAAGAAGACCACGAGAACCTCCCACGATTAGCCTGATGGAAAAGGGACTCTAACCCATGATCCGTTTACCACTGAGGATATTTCACGTCAGCACTGTGGTGTGTGCAAGCCGGATGCGGAATTCGTATCGACCAGCCATCGCCGGAATCGAACCCCGTTTCACCTCATTGGAAGGCGAACGCTTTATCCCATGAGCCATTGGAAAATATACTTGGAGCATAATTTTATAAAGGGTAGGATCTTTTAATCTGAAAGAAGGATTAAAAGAAATCAAAACTCTTTTTGGCAAATGATATTATCCATGTATCGGGAAAAGTCGTTTCTTATGAGGAGAAGATAAATTCTCGAAATGGAACAAAAAAAAGAGAAGGAACGCGACAAGAAAAGACAAAGTGGTTGGATCACGTGAGCCGATGCTTAATCAAAAGCACCGCCGCTCCTAAACTCATCCGGAAGCCAAGTTGCGCATGCAGAATGTCTTCACCTAATGGATCCACTTCCGGTGACACACCGTTCTCCGGATGTGCCGCCATCTTACCTTTCTTTGCTCTGACTCCAGAAGTACTTGGGGGTGTATGAAACGATGTTTCAGCCTGATTTTAAACACATCCTCCTTCTTTCTTTTGCTTCTTAAACGGAAACGGTTTGACTGTTTTACAGGCAACTCAATTCCTCCGTTTGTAAGTTCAAAAAATAAAACTTCTTGCATCCAATCTCTTAAGTTGACTTTGTTTTATCCTCCCTCTCTTTCATCTGGAATGTTTTAAGGTTTGTTTGTGGTCTTTTTTTCCTTCTTCTTTCTCCCACTCTCAGCAGAAGCATTCTCTAGCAAAAAAGAAATTTATTTACTATAAAAAATAACAGTGAGCGAAAAAATTTACGAAAGAGCAACCAATACTTATGCTACTTTAGTCTGATTGCAAAGGAGACGTTTTTTAGAAAACCCAAGTCCCCTCCTGTTTTTTTTTATTACCAAAAAGTGGTACACTTCCATCAAAAGTAGAGCATCAATGATGAAATCGTGTGTACGGTAGGCGTTGGAAGGGGAAAAAAATTGATCTGGAAAGAAAAAAAAGCCTCTCGTTAATTATTACATAAATTTGACAAACGATTCAATTTGGGACGTTGAGCTAGAAAGCAATTAAATGCGGCATTGTAATGTAATTAAATATTTTTTTGAATGAAATTATTTTTCCAACATATATATATATATATATATATATATACAGAGAATTAAATGCATTTTCATTCTCTAAAAAATTACTAAGAAGAGAATTCCAAGCATCAAAATAAGTTCAAGAATGTTTTCTTTCAGGTTCTTACTTTACTTGATGCATAATATGGAAAAGGTATAAAATAAACACCTACCATAACAGCTAAAAGATATATAAGGATTACAAAAGTTTTTAAGTAAAAAATTTCTTTGGCTTAATAATGATAAATTATTTTGACATTCCATCAGTTCTCATGTAAATTGTGGTAATATTTTGTTGTCCAGTTATGGCAGCAATTGACTGATGAATTGGAGGTTGAAAGCACCGAACATGTTCGACTGGCATATTGTCTGCCTCCCCTGATTTTAAATATTTG
>NC_092205.1:89177548-89192741 GCF_043381705.1 Parasteatoda tepidariorum | reverse complement strand
CATAGTGGCAAAAAAGATAAAGATTTAACTATTTTTCAAACAGTCAAAGAAAAATATCTGAAAACACCGTCACTGCAACAACTTATAGGGACAACATCTAAGCGAGGTGACGATGGATTGCATGTTTCTCATAGTTTCGCATGTTTCTATATATTACATGATTGCAAAGTCCGGAAAGCCTCACACTATTGAAGAACTTATTTTACTAGCTGTAAGTGAGATAATACTCACCGAGTAGCACAAACCAGCTTTTAACATTGTAAAAAGAGTTCAACGGAGTAATAATAATGTACGAAGAAGGATTGACAATATATTTCAGTGCGTAGAAAATTCTTCATGTGAGTACTTAAAAATATCTGAAATTTCTATACAGCTTGACGAGTCCATTTATCCAGGAAACGAAGCTTTTACTTTCAGCTTATGTAAGATTTATTAAAGAATTAAAATTTTACCAAGAATTGTTATTTGTGAAATGTTTGGAAAGCGATGCGAAAGGTGAAACGCTATTGACTGAATTAAAAGCTATACCCTTGACTAATATCATTTCTATAGCTACTGACGGTGCTCCGGCAATGGTAGGAAGATACCGATGTTTTCTGGTTAACTTAAAACAAGCTGCAGCGAATGTATTTTCAGTACATTTGCCAAACTTAACGAAACTAATTTGAAACTACTAGATGAGCAATTAAATTTAATCAGAACTAAAATCGTAAAACTGCGCTTGTTGCGAAACTTTTTCTGTATAAACAAAACTTGGGAGGAGGATATTGTTCTCTCAGTTTCAGTGCCGTAATGAACCTCATCAAAAAAATAAATAAGTAAATAAATAAATTATTAGAAATTAGTGCTCAGAAACATTCAGTCGGACATAAATACACTCTTAAAATCTCACCACGGTATCCAAGTCATTAATTTTTTTATTTTATTTTAAACAAAAGATATAATTTCAATAAATAGTTCTTCAACAAAATGCTTTTTTTTTAATTTGTAGTTTTTATACCGTACATATATGTAGGTTTTCACTTGGGGGTCCGTGGACAAGGTTTGACTATAAAAAGGGATCTATGGATCAAAAAAGTTTGGGAACCACTGAACTAGATAGATATGTCCATCATCAAGAATTCGGTTACTCATCTATTGCAGCATATCGTTGGGACCTTTGCCATAAATCTAATTTCGAAAAGGCAAAAATTCTTTCAACTCTTGTCACATTAGCTCATCATGGTTTCGCAGAATTTTGTTTAATTCCCATGAATGTCGATTCCCTTCTTAACTACATGAGTTCCTCCATGGCACATGGAAACGAAACTTAAATTTCTCATTTTTTTCCTGTTGCATTTTTTGCGTTTTCAATTTTCCTTTCGCTTACCGCAGTTTTTCTAATTTTGTTTTTTACTGTTATTTCCGCATTTTGTGTTGGAGACTTAACATTTTCAACTCTGTTGTTGTTGAGTCTTGAGAATGGACGTCTATTTTTGTGGGTCCAAAACATTTCACCTTTTCCCCTCATTACACGTTTTGATACAAATGAAGTTTTTTTTATATTATCAAATGTAGATACTTGCTATACTTTCACAGATGATCATAACACGATGTTCTTATATCCATAATTGAGAATATTCAAGCAAATATTCATACTATTATGCAAATATTCATCATGCAAATATTCATACTATTATGATTAATCTTTTTTACGACAAAATGTTTCTTTAAGATCAGTATGCAGTTTTATCATAAATATTTTTTTCCTCCGTAGACTAGCGATAAATTTTTTTTTAAAAAATACCTTTCACTAGGGAAACCAAAAAAGCTGCCTGTTTCCACTCTGCTCATGTAATATGACTTGAGATAAAAAAAAAAAAAATGTATATCAAACAAAGGAAACAATAATTTCTCACTTTCGTTTTCCCTGCCTTATCCCCCCAGATTCAAACATTTCTTACTTTTTTTTAATACTCTGTTGTATATATATATATAAACACCAGAAAAAAAAAGTGCTGTCGAGCGCTAGAAAGTTATAGGATGTAAAAAATAGGAGGGGGGAGGTCCCACCTAATATCAACGCAGTCAGAGCGCCCGTGTTTGCACCCTCTGTCTCAATTTACACCACGTTCTCTTATTCGAACCCTTGTAGCGTTTTCTTCCAATAGTGTTGGACCAGCCTGTTTCACACCTCTGTTGATAATGTTTGACTAAGCCTAAGGGTCAGGTGTCGGCAAATATAGGATTTTTAAACACTTTTTCCTCCCTTCGGAAGACGGTCACATTTTTTTTAATGTGGTAATGTCTTCGTGTATAAAAATCGAGCTACTTCTCATCACCCTTTCTCAACAATATTTTTCTATAGTTGTGTCATTCTGTTTAGAATGGAACATACTGCCAGGTTCTTAAATTACAAAGAAAGATTTTCTACATTCTTCGAAAATTAAAATACTATTTTTGACTAAGAAGCAAATGGGGGTTAAGATTAACAATATTTTAACTGCATTAGCTTGAGGACTCATTCTTAGTTTTTTCTTTCTGTTTTTGAAGAGAAAAAAAAGTTTTTCAAACACATGCTTTCGGTAAGCAATATATGGGGTCACTGTGTTAATAGTGCTGAAAAAAGCGTTGTTTNAAAAAAAAAAAAAAAAAAAAAAAAAAAAAAAAAAAAAAAAATCCTTCACCTCATTATTTTTTTATTCATTTTATTTCCAATCCATATTTTATGTATTACTATATGTATTGATCCAAAATTAACTTACAATAAACAGATTTCTTTGTTTTTTTTATATACATATGTAATTTTATAAGAATCTCAAATTGTGAAGTTGCCAACTGAGATCGTATGATAATGTAAATAAATGTAGCAAGCGATTTTTATTAAAGTTTGTGGCAAGAGATTTTTTTTAATGTTAAATTACAGAAAACGATTTTAAACTGATTTATTTCAAACACAAATTGCAAACGATATTTTTAAATTTATTAAATGCAGATGATTTTTTTTTTGCTATGAATACTCATGCTAAATTTGGTCGAAATATTCTAATCGAATTCGGTGTTTCATAGAAAAACGTAAGAGTCGATTGCGTTAGTTCTGAGCGTTCTTTTGCGCGATGTCGTTATTGTTAATTGTCGTGCGATTGCTAATTCGTCTTTGTTAGAAAAAAAATAATGATAAAACTGTAGAATTTAGTTTTTAACATTTAAGAATTGTTTAAAAAGGGTAATCATTATCAGAACTGAATTTGAATAATCTTATTTCACAAGCGTCAATAAATTTCTCTGTACCCGAAGAGAGAACCAGCTTTCAAAAGAGATACATACATCAATGTGATAAAGGTACGATTTTTAATTGCATTGTCATATTTTGGATTTTTTTTTCACTTCGTAAATTATTTGGCATCACGTATGCCTTTAAATTACTCAATTAAGAAAGAAAGATAAGCTGTAGATTCATAATAACAAAACATTGAAAATATGAATACAGAGCAAAATTAAAATTTTTTGCTTTTATTTTTACTATTAAAAACCATCCTGAGTCAAATTAATGAGGACTTTTTTGTTATTATAAACTAATGTATAGAGATTTCTTGAAAACTTAATAATTTAAAATATTACATTTAATTTTAGTTCTTAACTTGCAAGAAGAAATTCATTTCATTGCACACCATTGCTTTTAGTAAAAAAAAATTTGCGTGATAAATTTGAATTTTGAATTTAATTAAATTTTTTAATTTAATTTTTTTAATTAAAGTGAATTCTGAAAATTAGATATATTTTTTCCCCTTCCTTATGATTTTTTTTAAATTTTTTAAAATTTTGTTTAAAATTTGCGGCAAATGTCTTTATTAGCTCATGAAATCCGAAATTAATTCACCGTAAAAATTTTGGATGTTCTTTGAAATCAAATGTTGAGTCACTAGAAAATAAGGAATTTTTGCAACACTTTTTTTAAAAACTGTTCGAAACAGCATGTTAACATTTCACAAATTTGGAGTTTGTAGTACTGCAGTACATGTGAAATTTCTTTAACATTTGCGTCTTTACAAATGCAGGGAATTTCAAACCATCGGTTGAGAAATTCGAGAGGAAAATTTAACCTTAGAAAAAAAAAACTAACCCATGCAAGTTTTTCGAATATGAAGTGTTCCTGTTACGCTCACGTTTTTCACTCATAGTAGTTACATAATCAGTAAAACAAGTTATCCTTTTGAGATATGCACGGCTGTACACTTGATTCTTTCAAAATTTGTTGTAATAGTCAGTTGAAAATTCAGTTATAACATTTAGATATTTTCGTCAATACCATAATCGACTACTGTCTTTACGTTTTATTACTATCTAAAATATTTTTTCTGTATATTCAAGAAACTCAGATTGACAAAATAGGTATGCAACAAGGCTGTATTTTATAACCGTCGTTGAACAGCAGACCCAATTTTGAGTTTACGAATACCAATATTCAAGCCCGTATCCTTGTAATTCTGAACCCAATCCAGATGGCAAGGGAACTCCTGGTACTAGGGCTTTTTGATAGAAAAAAACCAGCAATTGCGTCACATGTAGAGGAAAACCTACGATAGCTTGACGGAAAGGGTACTAAGGTACTCCAACTGATGATCCGTCTACACTAAGAATATTTTACGTCAGTATTGTGGTCTGTGCAAGTCGGTGTGAAATTCGTAATTAAAGTAAATTAAAATTTAACCCTAAAATATAAGATGCTTACCAAATATTTATACTGGATACTGAAAACGCGTATAGAAGAGTTTTATATTCAAGTTAGATATTATGTGCTTACATTAATAAGCAATTAAATGAAAACAATTTTACACAACTGTCTGAAATATAAAGCATACTCTAGTAAGTGATGGTGTATAGGAATATTATCAATGGAAGCAGGCACATTTAAAAATTATTTTTATTTTTAACTATAACAATTAGATTGTTTCGAATTAAGTACACAAACATTTTTGCAAAATAGTACACTTCCCAGTTTCTGTGAAACAATTTTTTTTACATTCAAGGTGAAACATAATAGGCAATATACAATGCAGCTGTAAGATAACAAACATTGCCCTTAATACAAATAAAAAGTCTAGACATAAATATTCTAGCTTCACTAATGAGAAAGAATTTGTTAAATGTTCCAGTCAAAGTTATAAAAAAACAATTTAAAAAATGGTTAAGGCGCTACGATTTGGACTTTGAAGTGTTTCAAAAATCAGAGTCTTAATACTTAGGAGATTAGGCTTTAATAAAAATTCATATTTAGGACTAGACCAATTTAGAGTACAGTGGGGAAATCTCTACAAGGGCAAGTTAAGAGAAAAAAAATAAAGTTATGATTACAGTTTATTTGGTTGAAAAATATACAAGTCAGCACCTCACGGTATGAAGTGAATTAGTAATTGTATAAGAATTTGAATAAGAGTTTAAAATGACTCGAATTATTCAGTATTGCTAAAATTGTTGCAGTCACAGAAAACACTGCTTCTCTACAGCAGTTTGAAGGAGTGGTTCGAAGAGTTCTGAAACGGCTGAACAAGTGTGAAACGCAACGAGGGAGGGCAGTCTACCGCTACCCCTTCGTGCTCCACATTCAACCAGCTGTTGCGAAACTTTCCGAGCCACACAAGCTTCCCTGTAGTAGAAGCTTAGACAGAATTCTATAAATTTGTTTAGAGATCATCATGATCTTTAGAGAAATGAGATCTTGGAGATCTTTAGAGAGTTTAGAGAATGCATTCTTGTGGTGAATTGATTCCTACTGTATGGTGCTGTTTTGCTTACATTGAAAAATATTTAAAAAAAAAATTAACCTTTCGAAAGTAATTTAAGAATGCAATATTTTACTATAGATACTAAAAGTTACTTCAAATAATTTCTCTTTCTATATTCTTACACCTTTTCATTTTGCAAGTATTAAATTATGCAAGATTAAACGTTACTACGAAATCATTTGAATAAAATTTCAGATATTGTGTAAAATTATTGCATATGTGGCGCATATCTTGCAAAGTGAGTCTTGAGACAGCTAAGTTTCTAAATTTGCTTCAATGGGGATCTAATGAATTAAAAAAAAATTGCTTGAATTTAGATGCTGAGAAACATACATCCCGTCTGCTAAATATTATTTCATTTGCCAGCAGTTTAACTTTATTTTTACTGAAAACTTAATGATTTATAAATTTAAAATTTTCTTTGAAAGCTTATAGAGTGTTTCAGTCCTATAAGACAATTAAAATAAACCAAACATGCATTAAATTTGAGGACAAAACGGGGAGGGGGAAGAGTGCCCAGTAACGAAATGTATTATAACACACGAATGAAATTTATTATGAATGCCAAGTTCGGACTACGGTGTAGCATTAAAAACTTAAATGTTGCATTTTTGTTTCAAAGAAATTACAATTTGATTAAGTTTAATAGACAAAATATTTTTTTAAAATCATTCCCATGAAGTTACATATGTTGAATGGCTTACGATATAGCATACGGCTGCATGACTAACGATTGCAAAGCATTTAAGGATAGAAATAAAATTCTATTATAAAGATTACGTACCTTTATTGATGCATCCGGATATTATTCTCCAATCCAAAACTATTCCTTCAAATTTATTCTAGCTGTACAAATAAGTCAAACTATCACGCATCTTTTTTTTTTTAGAAGTAGCTAAGCTCAGTCTGAATCAGTTAGACAAGCAAAACTATTCTCGCGACTTTAGTTAATCCCATTGATTTTTTCCTAAAACTAACGACACCCTCAATATACCGCAGTATTATGTTCAAACACACTTCTCAACGCGGTTAATTCTTTTACACGGGGAAAAAAAAATACAGAAAAATGACTACGCAGCTTTTATCACGTGCAGTAAAAACAATTCTCACGAAAGAAATTCAATATGCATCTTAAATTTGTAAATTCGAATTTTACTTTAAGAATCTGAACATACCACTTTCCGAATTAAAAGCAAACCCCATTTTTCAAGATGCATGAAGTGCGAAATGCGATCTTAAGGTCTACAGATAGGAATACATTTACAGTAATGTTTAAGGTGGGGTTTGATTTAAGCTAGACATTTAAAAACTGTAAGATAGAATTCGAAACACAGGCAAACTGCAGTTATTTTCTGTTATTACCTCAGTTGTTACTTATTTTATTTTATAACCGTCGTTGAACAGCCGACCTAATATTGGTTTTGCAACTACCAATGTTCAACTCCGTCGCCTGGTAATTTTGAACCCAATCCGGAAAACAAGGGCAATTCTGGATCAAGTAGTGAGAGAAATTAGCCTTCGTGGGGGATTTATTGATGGAACGAACCAGCATTTGTATTACATGGAGAGGAAAACAACAAAACCTCCCACGGTTAGTCATACGGCAAAGGGACTCTAACCCATGATCGGTCTACTATTGAGGATATTTTATATCAGTACTGCTGTCGGTGCAAGCCGGGTGTGGAATTCGTATCGACCAGCCGTCGCTGGGGTTCGAACCCGATTCATCTCATTGGAAGGGAGAGAGTTCTGTCCCCTGAGCCACCATGCCTCGTTATTACCTGTTATCGATATGAGTTTAGTATGCATTTAGAATGCGCATTCATTCTAGATCATTCTGTTAGGTATTAATCAAATTGAGGAGAGGGCGAAATCTCTGATGATGATATAGTAAAATATTTTAATGTGCGTATTAATTCGGAAGTTTATTATAATGTGTAACACAATGTCTTTTTTTCTCTCTTTTTTCTTTCCTCCAAGCCCTGAGCATGTACCTAGGTTATGAAAACCCTTAACCATATATCCCAGGACTTGGCCACTGGTCCAGCTCCACTCCAGCCTAAATAATATGATATTTAAAAGAATTAAAAAAAAAAAAAAAAAAAAAAANAAAAAAAAAAAAAAAACAGATTTTACTGAAAGTGTGGAATTTAAGAAGAAATAAGACAAAAAAATATTATACATGTGAAACGGGAAGTTATTAAAATTTTAATGGATAGTCATTATCTGCTAAGAAGTTCATTACTGTTATAAATCTTTTGTTTAAAGTATTGTTTGTAATAAAAGTTTTCTGCCAAATTTCTAAATTTGTTGGGCTAGGTTGACGACTATGCCAGGAGACAGTGTAGGAACAACTATAACACAATGTCTGCATAATATACAATCGGTACCGGGATAGCCTGGTTGGAAAGGCACTGGGCCAATGCCTAAGAGGTCGTGTGTTCGATCCTCGTCGGCCAAAGACTCCCGTGTGTAGTAAATGGTGACTAATGCACGTTAAATCTGTTGAGTCTCAAAGTCCTCCATGTTCCCGGAACAAATCAAACCTCTGGGGGTACTGATCCAGGAGTTTCCTTGTCTGTTCGAAATTATAATGCTACGGAGTTGAATATTAGTAGTCGTAAACCCAAAATCGGGTTGACTGTTCTACGACAGTTATAAAATAAAATAATATACAATCGCTTCTCTCATAATTAGCAACAGGTTAAATCCTTAGGTGTAAAAAGTAGTGATGAAAAGGATTTTTGGCTATTAGGCGTTTAAGTATTCCATTAAAGTATAAGAGAAATAGAATAAAATGTAAAATCAGATCCATGCCTTTGTGAGGGGGGGGGTATATGGTTGGAGTCAATACTCGGCTTATTTGCAATTAAAGCTCCTCTGATTTAATTCCCGTTCTCTAAGCAATAGGGATAGGGGAGAGATGCTAATGTCGCCTTTCCGTGTGCAAACATATCATTTAGCAGTTTGGATTTATTAAATCCGGGAACTTAGTTGTAGATGATTTTTTGTTCCTTCTAATTTTTGGGGAACGGTAACATATTGAACAAAATCATTTTAAGGTACAGCAATATTTTTAATTGCTGATATGCTTTTCATGCTGATAATAATTAAATATAGGTATAGTGGTACTCGATGCTGATTTTAATGTCGAAAGATTAGTGAGTATAAATGTTTTGAGGAAAAAATATGTAAATATAGTGTTGCGTAGTTGATATATATATTTTTAGAAGTCTTGTAACAGAGCATTAAAAAGCTGTGTGCATAAATAACTATTAAATGACAAAGACGCTTTTCAAACTGTGAAGAATCATTATTGAGGTTAATAGGAACTAAAAGTGAATAAAATGACTTAAAATCTATTTGTTAAACCAATTTATTTGAGGATGAAGTTTCAGAGGCAGTTTTTAATATAGGGCAAATGTTTTGCTAGGTAGTTAAATTGGTTTTTGAGGGTTTCAATTATTTCTTTGCCCTATCTTGCCTCAATGATTAATGAAAACAATATGAATTTGCTGTCTGTAATATTTAACTTCTTTTTGTAAGGATTCTAATAAAATATACTAAAGTCGATCATTACGAAATAGCATGCATATGAAGTTTGAAATTTGTAAATTTTCTTATGGTTTCGCAAAATTCACAGTAAAATCTTAAAATCTGTATTTTGTATTCTTAAGTGCTTTGTTTGTTCTACTTACATTTTTACTTTTGAGTGTACTATAATAGTGAGAGAAAAACTCAGTTTTGTGACAAAGTTATTAACAGTATAGAGTTCAAAAACATGGTTTTGATTTCAAAGACTTTGACGGTTGAAAATTACGTCGAGCCCATATACGAGATTTTTCGTATTCAGTTTATTTATATATCAGTACGTCGGAGGTAAAAATCACCATGTCCATTTGTTTTAATTTATTGTCGATAAGTTGTTGAATTTTCGCTTTGTTCTTTTCATTCTATTTCGAGTGAGCCAATTATCAATTCTCTTTAAGTATCACATTCTAAATTCCTTCACAAAGATTCTTTCTCAAAGATTTCAACTCTTTCACTAGATATTTACAGAGAGACTTAACTCAAAGACAGACATGAAGCCATGAGGAACGTAAACAAACTAATTATGCACCGAAGTTGCCAGGTACACAAAACAAATATATATCGCTGTTACAATAAAATACATAAACAAATAATAAATCTAAGCTAAGTAAATAAAATAGACAAGGAAGAATTGTATTTCAACTAATTCGATGTGCGATATGGCTCTGCATTTAATTAAATTGCTAATTAATATTCTAACTTATGCGGAGAAACTTAGCTCAACTTGAATACGCCATTTTGCTGATGTAGATTAGCTGGTCCTGGCGACATAGGTCACACGTTTGGGTATGAGACGTCTTTTAGAGGCCCTTATTCTTCCTCTAAAGTGCTAGTACTCAATTTAAAAAACTCTATGTCCTCTAGAGGTAAAATCCGCTCTCCTTAAAAATTATATTCTTGTGATATGGTGTCACTTACTTCTGACAAACAGATATATATTCTTTTAGAATCCTTTTCAAGAGAAAAGTACATAAATTAAGTTCTCGAGATAGAAAAACATCATTGATGGTTTCAAAGAAAATTGCCTTTGGTGGAGACATTTGAAACTTAGAAATTTATAGAATTTCTTAAGAAGTATGAAAAATTAAAAGAATTTAACTGTGCTGCACGCTAATGCCAGGANAAAACAGAAAAAAAAAAAAAAAAACACTTTTTTTGAGGCAAAGTCTTTTATTTTCCGAAAAAGAGGACGTGATTTTGTTGAATGAGAATGATTGGGACGAAGAACTGTCATGATAAATGAAAAAAGAAAAACTTTTTTGGATGCAAAATCTTTTTCAAGAGTTTTACGTTAAGGATGGTTGAAACATTCTCCATATGTCTTGTACTTTTTATTAACTAAACTCTCTTCAGATTTAAGACTGTTTAAAAAATTTTCGTATTATAGTTCTTAGGAATACATATTAATTTTATCTTGCAACCCCCCTGTAGTTCAAAGATGCTTACTACAGTTTATGTAAAAATAGGTTTTTTACACCTCACCGAAAGGGATAAGTACCGTTGATTATGTTACAAGCTTATGCTAAATCATACTGAAGACAGTTATTTAGATGGGATCAACTTCTAAAAATATGTTTTGCTTAATATACTAACTTAAATTTCTCGGGGTAGGGCAATGAATAATAAACAAATTAATACAATTATTTTCGCTTAATTAATTGTATCGGATATGTCTTTCAATCTCTCGCATGATTTCGCCGTATTGATAAATACGAGCCGCGATGGCTCAGGGGATAGAGAGTTCGCCCTCCAATGAAGCGAACCGGGTTCGAATCCCAGTCGATACAAATTCCGCATCCGGCTTGCACCAAACACAGTGCTGACGTGAAATATCCTCAGTGGTAGACGGATCATGGGTTAGAGTCCTCCTGTTGTCAGGCTAACTGTGGGAGGTTCTCGTGGTCTTCCTCTCCTTGTAACGCAAATGCTGGTTAGCTCCATCAAAAAGTCCTCCACGAAGGCAAATTTCTCCCAATACTCGATCCAGGAGTTCCCTTGTCTTCTGCATTTGGTTCAAAATTACAAGGCTAAGGAGTTGAACATTAGTAGTCGTGACCCCGGATGCCCATTTACGAGGTTAAGTTAGTTATTATTAGTAGTCGTAAACCCATAAGATTGGGTCGTCTGTTCAACGACGGTTATAAAATAAAATAAAATACTTATAAATATCAATTTATTCACTTTTTCTCCCATACGAGGAATTGGTATTCAGTTATTTTTTAAATATATTCCCATATGCTTAAGTGTAAATAATAGGCTTTGACTTGATAAAATTGTTAAAGCTTTTAGTAATGGCCACTTTCCTTCAGGCTATTTATTCTTCTAGAAATTAAAGTATGGAACATAGGTTACAGAGAAAATCGCGTATTTGTGGATCAAAGAAGTGCTGCAACTGTTTTAAGNTTTCGTTGAATGAGAATGATTGGGATGAAGAACTGTCATAATAAATGAAAAAATAAAAACTTTTTTTGATTTGAAATCTTTCATTTTCCGAAAAAGAGGACGCGATTTTGTTGAATGAGAATGATTGGGATGAAGAACTGTCAAAATAAATGAAAAAAGAAAAACTTTTTTATGCAAAGTCTTTAATTTTCCGAAAAAGATGACGCCATTTCGTTGAATGAGAATGATTGGGATGAAGAACTGTCATAATAAATGAAAAAATAAAAACTTTTTTTGATTTGAAATCTTTCATTTTCCGAAAAAGAGGACGCGATTTTGTTGAATGAGAATGATTGGGATGAAGAACTGTCTTGATGAATGAAAAAGAGAAAAACTTTTTAGAGAGTTTTACGTTAAGGATGGTTGATCATGAAGCATTCTCCATATGTCTGGTACTTTTTATTACCTGAACTCTCTTCAGATTTAAGATTGCTTAAAAAATTTTCGTATTCTAATTTTTAGGAATACATATTAATTTTATCTTGCAGCCACCCTGTAATTCAAAGATGCCTGCTATAGTTAATGCTAAAATAGGTTTTTTACGCCTCACCGAAAGGAATAAGTACCTTTGAATATGGTGCAAGCTTATGCTAAATCATACTGAAGACAGTTATTTAGATGGGATCAACTTCTAAAAATATGTTTTGCTTAATCTACTAACTTAAATTTCCCGGGTAGGGCAACGAATAATAAATAAATGAATATAATTATTTATGTCTAAACATATAACTATTTATGTCTAAACTAAATTATGTCTTTCAATTTCACGCATTATTTCGCCATACTGATAAATACGAGCAGCGATGGCTCAGGGGATAGAGCGCTCGCCTTCCAGTGAGGCGAACCGGGTTCGAATCCCAGTCGATACGAATTCCGCATCCGGCTTGCACCGATCGCAGTGTTAACGTGAAATATCATCAGTGGTAGACGGATCATGAGTTAGAGTCCTCCTGTTGTCAGGCTAACCGTGAGAGGTTCTCGTGGTCTTCCTCTCCTTGTAACGCAAATGCTGGTTAGCTCCATCAAAAAGTCCTCCACGAAGGCAAATTTCTCCCAATACTCGATCCAGGAGTTCCCTTGTCTTCTGTATTTGGTTCAAAATTACACGGCTAAGGAGTTGAACATTAGTAGTTGTAGTAGTCGTAATCGTGAACATTTGTAGTCGTGACCCCGGATGCCCATTTACGGGGGTGTGGCGGGGTTAAGTTATTTATTATTAGTAGTCGTAAACCCATAAGATTGGGTCGTCTGTTCAACGACGGTTATAAAATAAAATAAAATACTTATAAATATCAATTTATTCACTTTTTCTCCCATACGAGGAATTGGTATTCAGTTATTTTTTAAATATATTCCCATATGCTTAAGTGTAAATAATAGGCTTTGACTTGATAAAATTGTTAAAGCTTTTAGTAATGGCCACTTTCCTTCAGGCTATTTATTCTTCTAGAAATTAAAGTATGGAACATAGGTTACAGAGAAAATCGCGTATTTGTGGATCAAAGAAGTGCTGCAACTGTTTTAAGCACTAGAATAAAAAAAATTTCTCCACAAAAAAGTTTTATCTTAAGAACTCGAAAAGAAAAATGAAATATATTAGCATATCTTTCATGGCCTTTTTCGATAATTCAATGAACTTTCCTGCTCTCACAAATTATAGTCCTATCTCAATTTTCACCCAGTTTTCCTTTAATTTTTTAAAAAAATATTTATCCATACGAAAGAATTTATTATGATCAAAGCTTATCGTGATTTTTAGAAAACAGCGAGGAAAAATAAATAATTTTGTAAAAAAAAAATGCTACAGGTTTTTGAGAGGAGCGAAACAGGTTTTAAAAGATCGTTATCTATGGTTTGGTGAAGGCGAAGGGAAAAAGCACTTTCGTGAGAAATTATGAGAAAGGTTATTTCATAATTTTCTTGATTCTTTTTTATGTGGCTCTGTATGATTTTGATATGGTTTATTCAGATTTTGAAATAATTAAAAAAGACAAAATTGTGAAACCGAAAATCGCAAATAGATATAACTAAATATTGTATTTTCTGTACTTCATATTTGCCAAATTCTTCCTTTTTCTCCTGAAATATTATAACTGTCAACTTTATTTTGGCGTTGCTTGATGCAGCGTAAAAATTACATAGGAAACAATATCTTACTCGCTTAATAATATTTTGAAATTCCCATTTTTTTTACCTTTTTTGAACATGCAAGATCGAGATTATAATCTCACTTTGGGAGAGAAAGCAAACTTCAAGTTTACATATTTTATAACTTTATAACCATCGTTGAACAACCGACCCAATTTTAGGTTTACGACTACTAGTGTTCTCCATGGCCTTGTAATTTTGAACCTAACCCAGAAGACAAGAGAACTCTTGGATCTAGTATTGGGAGAAATTTGCCTCCGTGGAGGACTATTTGATGGAACTAACCCACATTTGCGTTACATGGAGGGGAAAACCACTAACATCCTACGGTTAGCTTGACGGCAAGGGGACTCTAACCCGTGATCCATCTACCACTGAGGATATTTTACGTCAGTACTGTGGTCGGTGCGAGCCGGATGCGGAATTCGTATCGACCAACCATCGCTGGGGTTCGAAACCGGTTCATCTCATTGGAAGGTGGACGCTCTATCACCTGAGCCACCACGGCTCAAGTTTCGATATTGGACCTAACCACAATTTTTAAAACAACTTTCAGTTATCCCTTAATTTTTTTCCATTTCGAGCTACATTTTTTTTGTGACATGGGAAATAACATATATTTCTTTCTAATGAAACTTTTCGCTATTTTCATTATCACCTCTTATTTGCAACAGGTCCATATTTCTTTTTAAATGAAATTTTGAGCCATTTTCAATGCTTACTGACCTATTTCCCTGATTATTTCTAATGAAAAATGGACGAAGCGTAATACTTTCACTATTTAACCAAGCTATTTCATATTCGCACTAGTTATAAAAAATGGAACATCATTCTATAAAATCTTGATTTTTTTTTTGTGAAGAAGTGATTTTCGTAAGAGCCTTATTAGAATTTCTTATTATAGTTAATCATTAGAGACCCTTTTATTGTTGTTAGGCATGGAGAATTATTAAAATTTGTTATTGTAGTTAGTCATTAGACAATCCATTTTTCCCCGTTAGGCATGGAAAATTATTAAAATTTGTTATTGTTGTTAGTCATTGGACACTCCAATTTTTTTGTTAGGCATGGAGAATTATTAAAATTTGTTATTGTAGTTAGTCATTAGACACCCCATTTTCTTTCCTTAGGCATGAAGAATTATTAAAATTTTTTATTGTAGTTAGTCATTAGACATCCCAATTTTTTTCCTTTAGGCATGGAGAATTATTAAAATTTGTTATTGTAGTTAGTCATTAGACACCCCA
>NC_092205.1:89164099-89174228 GCF_043381705.1 Parasteatoda tepidariorum | reverse complement strand
ATATATATATATGTATATATATATATATATAACAAATCACTCACTTCTAGGGAGTGGGCCTATCCTCCTTAACATTCTGAGTCTTTCATTTTAAATCTATTGGACTATAAACCAGAGGCAGATCTTGGCTAAAGTGGGTCATCAATGCGGATTTTAATGCGCTAAATGTGAATAACTGGAACATCCTGGCGAGGAAAAGGCTGAATAGTAAAGGATTCTTAAGAAGCCCTTGGCCCACAAAGGGCTGTCATGTCAGTAGAAAAAAAAAAGAACATTAAATAATTGTTCCTTGTGTGTTTTTAATGCTGTAAAATAGCTAAAAATTCATTAAAAGAAAATTTTACATATTAACAAAAAATAAATATGTGTAGTTAATCGATTTTTCTTTTTCTTACTACATTTGTTTGAAAATGGCTTGATTCTCAAAATAGCAAAGATTAGCAGCAATTTTTTACAAGGTACAAAGAATAAAGTTCGGATTTTCAATTACATATCAAAATAGTCCCGGTAAATACCTGAAAGTATAAATAAAAGATTTTTGTTTTGAAATTTTTAACGAAAAAAATTACAAAAAATATGAGGCTTGTTCGAATTTTATTATTGTTAATATATATTGTTATTGCTACAGTACAAAATAATCCACAGCTATCAAACATGTTTACCCACTTATCCAATAACCATGACTCTAACATTTCTAACATAAAAAAAAATAATAATATAAAATATGCAATTTAAAAGGGTATCTAATCAGAGTGCTAAGCAGATTTATCACATCTGCTTCATGAGCAAACTTCAACTAGATCTAGAGATTTTTATTTCGTTATTGAAAGCACATTTTTTCAAGCTCCTATGGAGGTTTACTCTATTTAGAATCTCTTTGTTACATCTCTAATTGAAGTTTGTAAATTCACATAGCTTGGTTTTATACTTCACCGTGCGTCCCTTATGAGTATTTAACTCACTCTAATCCGATTATTGATTCAGCGGGGTAATGAACCAAGCTTAATTTCCGTCTAGTTAATAAGCCAAGCCTCAACCACGTGATTAAGCCCAACTATGTGGCTTAAATCACGTGGTTGGACCTAATCACGAATTTTTCTTCTAGAGTTTTAAGTGCTCTACTTTTCTCTCAACAGCAGACAAATTTGGAAGAAATTTCACGATTTATTTGTTGGGACATCTACAATTTCTGTCATATTAAATAACATGATAAAGTTTGCCTCAAATTTTAAAGTTTTCAGAAGAATGAGGGAAATTAGAAAGAGAAATTTCCGAAAATGATCAATCGACGCGGAATTTTTTTTCTGATAGTTTTACACATTTACTGTTTTGTTTTCCTTCTTTTTTTTAAAAATTGTTTCTATTTAAATGAGCCTCATGTGCTGTCGAAATTTACAGTTAAATTTATTTCGCCAATCATTCCGATAGTTTTTCCTCATTGCAAGTTGTATAAAGGAAAAACACTTGTACAGTGTTTCAGGGACAACTATAGGGTCGAAGCGATTGGTAGGTACCAAGAACATAGAAAGGAAAAGAAGGCCAGCTCTTTGAATACGTAACTGATTGGGGGAACTGCTTAGTGTGGTACGCTATACCAGAAAAACAACTTATAAGGTGAGCAAAATACTCAGATTTAGCAGAGCGTCATTTGAAGTTCCAGCGCATGCGCATAAGAAGCAAAGTGACAGGAAGTACGTCACCTGTGAACCGGTTGTTGAACAACTCTATAGTTTGTTTAAACTAAGAGCTCCTCCCGCCACAAAGTCTGATTCCGTCTGGTGTCTTGGAAACAAGAATGGTGCATTTTAGGGAGGGTAGCTTTACTCTAAAACTAACACAATAGACAGAAGAAAGAGATTCTCTGGCCAACCCGAGCCGAAACCACTCCGAAACAGTGATCCAGCACCCCTACTTGAAATAGGCATACCTCGTTAACATATATAACTGTCGTTGAACAACCAACCTAATTTTATGGGCTTACGACTACCAATGTTCAACTCCGTAGCTTTGTAATTTTGAACCCAATCCAGAAGACAAGGGAACTCTTGGATCGAGTATTGGGAGAAATTCTACCTTCGTGGAGGACTTTTTGATGGAGCTAACCCGCATTTGCGTTGCATGGAGAGGAAGACCACGAGAATCTCCCACGGTTAGCCTGACGACGAAGGGGCTCTAACCCACGATCCGGCAACCACTGAGGATATTTCAGGTCAGCACTGTGGTCGGTGCAAGCCGGATGCGGAATTCATATCGACCAGCTATTGCCAGGATTCGAACCCGGTTCACTTCTGAGAGGCGAACGCTCTAGCCCCTGAGGCATCGCGGCGCTCGTTATCATAGTCACCGCCACAGGTCCAAACGAATGTCTGGGGGAGTTCTTATTTTAGACAAACTATACATGAACAGTTGGGTACGCTGCTTCCTGCCAATTGCTATTTTATTCTTTCTTTCTATGTCAAAATGTGTTATCAGATTCAATCGACATGGATGATATAAATGTATTCTCAAAGAAATATTTTAATTAATAGTGCAGTACTGTTTACCAATAGTGTAAAAATGCAGAACAAACCAACAATAAATAAAAAAAAAGAATTTTTTTCCCTCCTCCCCTACCCCAGTAGTAGTTAGTAGAAGAATAGGGTGCAAGCCCGTTTTAAGAACCTCTGCTGTTGTGCCTCTAAATGCTGTTTTTTTCCTTTATACGCTGGGACCATATCTAACCTTAGGGACTGGTTTATATTATGCCAATGAAAGCTAGACTTCTTCTCCTATGTATATTCTTTGGTAGGTATAGTTGTAAGTAAGAACTCAGCTAGTCATTCATCTGGACCTGTATCGGTGACTGTGGCAACAAGGTATAACTATTTCAAGAAGTGGGGTCATTGCTTAGGAAAGGTTTTGGGTTCTGGTAGGCGAGAGAAATGGAATCTTTTTTTTCGGTCTACTGTGCTAGTCCTAGAGTGAAGAGAAGCTACCCTCCCTGAAATGCGCTGTCCTTGTTTCCATAGCAGCAAAGTGCCTCGGACTTTGTTGCGGGAGGAGTTCTCACTGTAGACAAACTATAGGTATATTCTTATTTATGTCCAACTTACTTTCTTATTTATGTAGAACTGAACAACGGGCTGTTGGCGACTGTCTGGGAAACTTCCCTGAGGATGATCCGAAGACATGCCATCGCAATTTCAATCCTCTGTAGAGGGGATGAATGAAACGTCCTATGGGAAGTAACTCTGAGTATGATTCATTGCTAACACTTTAACTGGGGTAGAGTTTCTGTTCTACTTGAGGGTAATATTTTCCAATTAGTCGGCAGGCAAAATATATCGAAATAAAACGAAACAAAGTTTTCCCCGTAGACTTAACATGGATTGATGGACAAGGTAATTTCATCAGGCGGAAGCTCAAAATTATAGACATGTATAATTTTTTTTGCTTTTAATATTGATCCTAACTATTCAAAGTATCTATTTAACACAAATATAATATTAAAAAAACCCAGATATTTTATGAAATAATAATATTTAAAAAATTACCATAGTTGATCAGTTTCATAAAGTTATTTATGTGATTATCAAGTTATGCCGAATAAGTCCTCCACGAAGGCAAATTTTTCACAATACTTGATCCAGGAGTTTCTGGATTGGGTTTAAGATTACAAGGCTACGGAGTTGAACATTGGTAGTCGTACACCCGAAATTGGGCTGGCTGTTCCACGACGGGTATAAAAGTTAAACAAAGTAAATCTTCACTATTCCTTTAATAAATTCCTTTCTCTTTTCCAATAACATTTCCCCAATAAACTGATCAGCATAAAGTTTTGATTCCGACTTCGGAATTCGCGAACTATTTCCAAAACAAGCACCCTTTCCGTTCTAAACTCTTAAATGTTCGAATATTCTCAATTAATATAGTAAAGGTTATTGCGTAGTTTAGGAAGAAGCGATTTAAAAAAATATATATAAATAAAATACTATTCTCAAACAGAAATATATAACCTGATTGATATGGTTGTTATCCCCAATCGCTAATGGTGGAAAACAATTGCCGGAAGGACAATATTTCGATGAAGTAAAAAATTATCAGAAGCGGAAGGGGCAATTTTCCAGAGTTGAAAAGAGGAAATGAATATTTGCCGCCACACAAAAGTCACAACTTGAGTTTTGCGTCCGTAAATCGCTCGTCCTAAGTGGGCCGAATACAGAGAATCATTTGCGAAACTTCCGGATTTCGACGATTTTTGGCGCTTTTATTCTTCGACTGCAAGAGCGATGGAATGCACCAAAAATTGATGGGGGCAACTTTTGTGAGTGAGTGCCGTGCTCGCTAACGATCGCGTCTTCTGAATGCCCCGAAAGACGATAATATTCCTCCTCCCCTCTCTCTCTCTCCTCGCTCTCTCTCTATGTTCCATGATAAGCTTTACTTCATTACGCCCTTCCTACACCTTCCCACCTGTTTTATCGATTTAAACGTTAGGAATTTCTGTCATAGTTTGCACGAGATGGTTCGTAAAAGTATTCGCCCTCTACTGAACTTCCTTCATCCACTGCCAAATATTTAAATATTTAATATTTTCAAGAACAGAATTATTTTTGAAGATAATGTGGCGGTCGGATTGTATACAAAACTTCTCAAATAACAATAAAGTGCCGAAAAATACACAAGAAGTATTATTTTATTTCATAATTGGCATTGAACAGCCGTCCCATTTTTGATTTACAGCTATCTACTCAGTAACCTCGTAATTTTGAACCTAACCCAAAAGACAAGAGAACTCTTGGAGCATTCAGACAAACTAAGCTTTGTGGAGACTTTTTGATGGAAATTACCCTCATTTGCCTTGTATTTTATAATTTTATTTCATGCTAGAATTTTATAACCGTCGTTGAATGCCCGACCCAATTTTTGGGTTTACGACTTTTAATGTCCAGCTTCGTAGCCTTGCAATTTTGTACACAATCCAGAAGACAAGGGAACTCCTGGATCAATTAATGGGAGAAATTTGCCTTCTTGGAGGACTTTTCGATGGAACTAAACCGCATTTGCGTTACATGGAGAGGAAGACCACAAGAACCTTCCACGGTTAGCCTGACGGCAAGGGGACTCTAACCCATAATCCGTCTACATCTGAGGATATTTCACGTCAGCACTGTGGTCGGTGCAAGCCGGATGCGGAATTCGTATCGACCAGCCGTCACCGGGATTCGAACCCGGTTCACCTCATTGGAAGGCGAATGGTCTATCCCCTGAGCCATCACGGCTGTCATTTGCCTTGTATGTGGAGGAAAACCCTTTGGTGCTTAGCCCGACTACCAGGTGTCCCCTTGATCCGTCTACTACTAAGGGTATTTCAGGTTAGCACTAAGTCGGGGTGAACAGGGATTATTCTTTATTTACGTTTCCCTTAAGCAAATTAGAACCACATTCAAAATGATTTTAGCATTAAATGTTTCTTTCTCTTTTCAATTACCATTGTTTATAAATAAGTATTTTTTTAGAAACACGTTTTAAAAGAAATGTCATAAATAAAAAAAAAAAACGCGCGATATCAGACAATAGAAGTTTCAATTTGGTATCGTAGACCACGCGAGCTGCCACGTAATGAATTTATCTTTTATAATTAAATATTTAAATGCGATCAATAAACTTTTTATTTTGTTGATCGAATGAAGCTATTAGCTACAAATATCACAGATGTTGTCTTTAAAATTTGTGATTTATTGAACTGTCTATATTTAAATTTAAAACAATGGCTAACGCTTAATGAATCAGAAAATTCTTTTTCGTTATTCAATCATCCCGCTCGAATGGTTTGTAATAGAATGTTTTAATGTCGACATCGACCTTCCTTTGAATACATAATTAAATTTTTTTCCATTTCAATTATCGTTGACTTTTAAGCAATAATTTTTTTTCGAAACACGTTTTGAAAGAATTACTATACAAAATTTAAAAAAAAAACGTATGGTATCAGTTAACTTTGAAAATATAAATCTGGTGACGTAATCCCCGCGTGCTGCAACAAACTATTTTTTTGATCAAATAAAGCTATAAACTACAAATATCACAGATGTTATCTTCAAAATCTGTGACTTATTGAATTGTTTATATTTAAATTTAAAACAATGGTTAAAGCTTAACCAATTATAGAATTCCATTTCGTTTATAGTTCAACCCGCTTCTCGTAGAATGTTTAAATGTTAACACTGACCTTCCTCATGCTTCGAACTATCTGCATGCCTAATTTCATTGCCTTTGGTTGCATGGCTAAGGAGTCTATAAAGACATTCATTTTCATATATATATATGTATAGATATTTCAATTTCTTTTTATCGGTTTGCGCAAAATATTAACACCTCGAGAAATATGAACACCTCTCCATTATGTTTTCAGAAATTTTAATACTTAAATATTTTATCTGCGATATCTAAGAATGTGAGAAAACACCCTCTGTTTTGATACGCAGATTCATTTAATCAGCAAAAGAGGGCACACAAAAAGAAAAATTACTTTTCCACATTTATTTCTTCACCCCCCGAAACATTTGCTTCTGAAATTCATTTCAATGAAAGGAAAAAACAACAAAAATAAACCACACTCGATATTTAACAGAACACTTATGGCGAGAGAATAAAAAACAAAAAAGGAGAGAATGTTGAGAGTTCCAATAACCCGAGGCTCCATTACTTTCGCGTTGAATTGACTTTGCGGTTCAATATTTAAATGTGGCGCATATTTTGGCGATGTTTTACGGCCATCAAGAGATTCGAACTGAGTAAGTTTTTGAATAAATTTTGAGATCAACCAGCAATATGAATAAACTCTCATGGATAATTTGTATGCACAAACGTGTTTTCGAGAAACTTCATGTTTGAGACCGGATATAATTTCATCGACAAAATCAAATATCGCTCGATTCAATAAAATATTTTATTTCGAAGAACAAAATAAAGAGAATTTTAAAGTTTTACAAACCAAAGGGGAGTTGAATGGGTTTTAAGTGATAAAGCGGTCTATATTTATTTATTTATATCCCCCCGTATGACACTGTAGAATTATTTTCATTAATGCTAAAAGAGTATCAATAGTTCTAAAGCTGCATTTTGCGCCGATGTCGCCAGTGAGTCCGTTTATGCAAAGTTAGAAAAGTTCAAATGGTTGCAAGAAACGAAATAAATGAAAAAAAAATAGAACAAATTCGGAGGTGCTTTGCCTTATTTTCAGAAAACTCGGTACAACTTTAACCCATAATATTAGTACGTTCAGCAGTAACGGCAAAATTGGAAAACCATAGAATAAAATGTGATTGATAAGAAATGTTTTTAAAAAAATTCTTCAAATCTTAAATTATATATTTAATCTAAATGAAAAATTCTCTATAGAACCTTTTTCGCTATGTTTGAGTTTAAAACTGCAGTCTCTGGTCAAATTATTAGACGCACTATAAGAGTCTATGTCAAACCTTAATTATCTGGGGATACTATATAGCTGTATTGTTTTTACCAGACTAAAACATGTTTGCACTTGTTTACGTTCGTGTATCAATTAGTTAAATTAGACGATAGATAATATAAATTCGACGATTGGATAAATTAGACGATATATTATATAAATATAGAATATTTATTATATCAGGTATTATATATTATTAAATTATAATAATTGAACCAAATTATTAGACGCACTATAGTGTTTTTATAATGCCATGTTTTGCACTAGTTAATATAGATTTTTTATATATTTTCTATTTGTATTTATTTCTAACGTATTGCATTGCAATATTAACCAATTGATATCCGAACGTAAACAAGTACAAACAAGTTTCAGCAGCTTAAAAACAATAAAGCTGTATAGTATCACCTAATAATTAAGATTTTACATAGAATCTTACAGTGCGTCTAATAATTTGGTCACGGACTGTACTTCTTAAGTTGCGTATTTATTTTGTGTGTGTGTGTGTTTCTAACGAATAATTTACTCGAAAAGTCAGATAAAAAATATCAAAACCTGTTTAATCAGGAATATCAGGAATGCGTTCAAGAACCGTGCTGCAAATGAATTGATTTTGATATTCTTAATTTCGCATTCCTCTATGATCAGGCAGATGTATTAATCAATAAATATATCATTACTTTTTAGGCTTAATTTGTGACACAATTAAAAGTCAAAAATAAAAGTAAAATAAATTAAAAGTCATGTATAATAAAGTAAATTCAAAGTCAGAAATAACGCATTCGTCATTGCCACCTTAAAGTTGGTGTGAATTATTATTTTGTTCCAAATATATTCTTGTTGGATTGAAAGTTTAAATATACTTTTTTCGGATACCTTATGAAACGGACTTAAAGTTAAGAAAATTTCATTTCAAACTTAAGTAAAACTTTATCGAAGAGCCATTATCAGGGCATAAAGTTTGTATTGTATTTACAAGTGATCAAGATAACATATTTTTTTCAAACTGGTCCTTATACTTAATTGCAAGATCAAACCTTCGTATGAAAGTTGAGATCATATAAGAGTTGACTTCATATGAGAGTGTACCAAATATCACTATTCAACATTATCCCTGATTCTTGAACGCTTTTACTCCGGCTTGCTCGAACTCGAATAGCTGGGTGTGATGCCACATATTGCATCACATTGCATCACATATTGCATCACATAATGCATCACATATTTCCTAGCTTTTAAAATGTCATTAATTTCTCAAACTTATTATTTTTAATCATTCTTAATCGATTTTTAATTAATGAAACCAATTATTTTATTTTTATTACATTTTATAAAAAGCTGATATAAATATTTCATTCTCTTCCTAACAAACAATGTAACTACAGAATTTTTATTTACTCATTAGTTCACTGTCGTGACTAAATAAAATAAAAAAACCCTATTTATAACTCTTTATGCTTCATTTCTTACCCCAAAAATGCTTCAGTTACATGGTTATACTAATTTTCACAGTCTTTTTTAGCGATTTGCTTTCGTCACATTATTTCCAAATTTAATATTTATTGCGTGGACTCGGATTTTTTTTTGGCTATGTTATCTTTCTATTAATCGCCAACCATGGATCTCTTGCCATGCTCCTAACTGTCTGTTGAGAACAATTCATTTACTTTCAATTTTGAATTCTTGCTAACGTCCCAACCATGGAATTGATATCCTTACAGAAATTCTTGATGAGATAACAAGAATGATTCTCTCGATCTCTTTAAGGGGCTTTCTATTCTTTATTTTATAATTTTGGAACGTGGCCATGTTTATTATAATATTTACTTAATAAATAAATGTTCTCTAAACGGTTTCATTTATTTTCTGAGATAAATATCCCTACATCATATCCAAATTAAATTGTATCTAAAATGGCAATAATATGCATAAAGTTCTACAACGAAACTACAGTCCCTGACGAAATTATTAGACGCACTAAAATATTCTATGTAAAATTATAATTATTAGGTGATACTATACAGCTGTATTGTTTTTACTCGGACGAAACCGGTTTGCATTTGCTTACGCTCCCGTATCAATTGGTTAACACTGTAATGCAAAACGTTAAAAATAAATACAAATAGGAAGTATATAAAGAAATCTCCTGAATAAAAGCCCATTGCATGTATGTTTAAATATAAAAGTATTGCCTAACAAACTCCTGCAAATCATGTCATTATTAAAAAAGCTACAGTGAGTCTAATAATGTGATCTAATTATTATAATATACTAATACTAGGAGGCTCCACCCCCTGATCGGTAACGCTCGCCAACCCCTGAGAATTGCTACGCAATCCTATGTGGTTCACGTCGTGAACCATGGCTCGCTGCCTCGCCAATGAACACAATGTTCTAGCACAAAGACATAATATATTATCATCAAAGACATAGTATTTTATCATCAAAGACATAGTATTGTACTTATGTAGAAGAATTCTACCAATGTTCTTATTAGCTTTTAAGAAAGTATATTAGCTATTTAGATTGCACATGGTGAAAAAATCAAAAAATTAGCTAAATAAGAAACATATTAGCAAAATAAATTATCAAATATTGCTTCACTAATATTCTGCATTTTAAAGCGTGAAAATTCAATGCATAAATAAACGCGAAATATAAAAAAATTCAATGCAT